>NC_083597.1:5382976-5690293 GCF_020882245.1 Rhopalosiphum padi
TTTGCTAGTTATCAATTGTTATTGTTTTTTATGAGTAACTCATAATACACTAAGATCATGTTCATGGTGAGTGAAATAAGGAGATACGAGTACCCAATGTATCCGTTTTTTTGCGCTTTCCTACCATAGCTGGGTATTTTTTTTCTGTATTGTATTTAATATTAAATTTCGTTTTTAGATGAAATATTTTATATTATATTATATTTTTTTTTGTACTTATATATACCGTATTCGATTTGTTTACCCTTTTTTAGTGACGTCACAATCATGTAATGACAGTCGAGGTTTTTTTTTTATTTCCAGCTCTCCACAAGATATTTATCATAAGGTTTCGGTCTGTACGCTTTTAGAATTTGTGGCTGGTGGGTGAGGGGGACATTTGGTAATTTATGTCGGGTCTAATAGTGCGGAATATGTATGAGAGGAGGGCGACAAGGACAAATGCTTTTCCCGGGCGCTCACCCCTTGGTCTGATTTTATGTGCGAATAGTTTGACCCGGATTCGAAGACCAAAACCTGCCTCCACCTCCTTTCTTTTTCATTCATCAGTGTCACACGATGACAGGTTTAACTTTTCTCTTGTTTTTGAACGTGGTTTACTATTATTAGCTCATACGTATATCCGCGTGTTTTACCAGGCGTTACTGTATAGGCAATTGTGGTACATAGAAGTCTCGAACATAACACGTTCAACATTGTATATGCCCCGAAAGAATATAATAAAATAATAAATTGGCTGTAGCAATAAACATATAGTCAGTGTTGAGAATATGTAGATAAATAAAATTTACTACATCTTGATAATATTATGATCGATTATTTTATCATTTTTTTTATTAGATTTAAATATTTATACAAAATATAAATTAGTCATGTTGAGTTTTTACAATATGAATTATGGTCTTAGCCGTATTTTAACATATAATATTAAACGTTATGTTCAACGTGTTTGATTTTATTACATTATTTAGGTGTTAAATGTTAATTTACACACGCTATTGTTGTTTTTGCCATTTAACTGTGGTTTAATTATTTAATGATAATATCTGATTATATCTTAAAAAGTTGTGAACAAAAATTAGTTTTATTATTTATACTATTATAATTTTTGTATTTGAAACGTAACTAACATTTGATTTTTAATATTTAATCGATGCATATATGAATGAAATGAAAAAAAAATCTTAAATTTATTCACCATGATCTGTCGTGTGAAATAATCGTGTGTGACAGGTTGATCAGCTGCAAAGCTCTTATAATTTGTGATATGATATATTTTCATTCATATTTATTACGTTATTGGACGTCTTAAGAAATCTGTTGACATATTGAATGCATAATATATGGTGTGTCATAATAAATTCCATATTGTACGATATTTTATTGAAATTACTTGGTCTTAAATATATAACGTTAATAATAAATGTATATAAACATTAGCTATCCTTGCTAATTAAATTGTTTCGAACTTATGACTCTGTGATATAATGTAAATCATATTTCTTGCTAAATGTATTTTCATTAGATGAAAAATGTCTTAAAACTATAATTTAGTCTTGCAGATGAATTAAGTATAATTAATAATGGGGTTTTAATATTAGTAATTAATATTTACCTGTATAATTTATTTATGTCTTGATTCAAATTTCAATTATTCCATGAAATGTTGCATATATTATACCTATATATATATATATAATATTAATTGTATATTATACAATGTATACGATTAATTAAAAACTGAAAATAACTTAATATTTATGAAATGCTATACTATGAATAAACATTTTTCTGAATTATTTTAAAATGTAAAAATAAATTTTAGTGTAATATATATTTATCTAGTAATGTAATAATAATAAAAAAAAAATTAAATCACCATTATTTTAAAATCTACATAATTATTTATTAAAAATGCGTGTGATGGGTATATGAAATACCTCTAATCCGGATTATTCATTTATATTATGTTCAAACGTTCTTCAATCATAATTATAGACTTTCACTTCTTCAAAACCCCTTCAAATCCTGTAGAAAATCTCATTTAATCCTCAATACCCAATATTAAATGTAAAGTTCTCTTGGAAACTATTCAAGTCGATTTAAACCTATTTCATATTTAACTTATGACAGCGTTGATAAATTAGGCATTGAAAACTTTATCATATTTATAATTATATAGTGCTTCGTCGTAAATTTCTATATATTTTGCGCTAACACTATTATTGTTATATTATCAGTAGAAAAAACTTGTATTAACCAAAGTTTAATGAAATGTAAAAATAAATATGCGATGTATATAATTTACATTATTTTATCTATTATCTATATGATAAAATGCATGTATATGTAGCATGTGTATATTGTAGTATAATATTTCAATAACTTTACTTGTAATTAAGAGTTGAGATGCGTGTCTAATGGAAATATAACTTAATCGCATCTAAAACCGCTACGTTGTTAATATAATAAAAATATTATAATTTAAGAGTATTTGAGTAGATTTTTTGATATAAATAAACTTATATTATTTTCGTTTTAATATATAATTACCAAATAGGCTAACAAATAAAACAATTTTATTAATTAAATTATAACAATATATTAATTTTAATAAAATATTTTTTTTTCCTGGTTCTGGATATACTCTCTTATATATCATTTAAAGCTAACTTAATTGAAAATTTGTTTTTAAAAATATTCTTGACACTCAATATAAATATTTGTCAATATGAATTTTGTAAATATCGTATATTTCGCATAAAACTATGGAAAAAAAGGTGCAAATAATAATACATACACCCACCATATTTATTTGACGTAATATAATATAAAATGGAGTCGTGAAAGAATAAACGTTATAGTAGAGAGTTTTGTCCGGACTGTAAATATTTTTGTCGTGCCCTGGGGGTTTCTACCTTACTCTTCTACAGTTATGTCTGGTTTTTTATTGTCCAAATAATGAAGAACCATCTTGATTTACAATCGGCACTATTATGGTGGTGTCGTATTTTCCTTAAAACAATTATTTAAATCCTCGACAGGCTACGTCCCGTGACGATGTTTCCGAGTCGTAATAATAATATTGTTCTTGCGGTTCCATCGATTTTGTCACACCGAATAACAAGTTGGTTTCTCCTATTATAAAATAACTTGATGAACTAAAACTATGAACCATACCGTGTATGTGCCCCCCTGTCTGTCCCTTTTAGATGTGGTGGCGTACAAATCCTGCCTGGGCTTCTCATAATCGTTAAACCCAGCACGTCCTATTTTGGCCGGATAATGAATAACAAGTGGAATTACGTTTAAAATTACCTTTGGAAAATGCAAATCGTACTTTCGGGACTTATAACTGCCTTATTGGTATACACAAACATAATTATATTATGTATGTGCGCTTAACGAATGACCGAGTACGATATTTTACTGTTGATTTTCTGCAAACCGTCAAATCAATCGTTGTATAATTTTTCAATTCGAATATTACATTTTACATTTAATAACCTACTGTGTGTAGACGAATAGTTATGTTATTTACTCCAATGCGTACAACATCAAACATTGATTGTTGAGAAATTGAATTTAGGTCAGATCTCTTAGAATAGTTGTTGTTTACAGTAAATTGAATTATTCATTGTTTTAAATTGAAATAGTGAAATAGTATACTCGTATTCAATATGAATTTTATTTGGAGTTCGATGAAACGCTAATAACATAAGTATTTATTTTTTTTTTATATCAAATAAAAAGATTATTTTATAAATTAAAAATCGTATCGTGCATTGTGCATAATAAACAATAAAACCTAGCCATTTATTTTGTTTAATATTTTTTCATCATATCTCTTACGGTTGTTTTTAAGGTAAATAGGTATATTTATTTTAATACATTTTTGAATATATTTATTTCACCACAAATAAATATAGTCAAGTGCACCTCATAAAATCTATAATTTAATTTCATAAAACTGTAGAACTTATTTAAAATTCTAAGTATATCCAATTTTTTACAAACATCTTCTATTGCCCTTTCGTTCTATAAATATTACTATTTTACTTTTTATTTAATCAGAAATGTATTAAATTAAGTTATTAGTATTTCAAATGTTACAATGATATTAATAGAACGTTACTCATAAAGTCATAACTTTTGTTTTATGAGCACTTAGAATTCCCAATTAACAGTATAAACACCGTTTCAGTTTACCAAGTTTCCGTTCAATATCATTTTACTACTTTGGTTATCCTACAACGGCTATCATTGTTTTTGAAATTAAAATAATAATGCAACACTGTCTAGTGTCTGGATGAGTGAACCGAGACTCAATATAAAAATTCCTGTAACTACCGTTCATACATTTATTTGTTTTGCATTTTCTCTAATTTGTTACCATATCCATATTTACTCTACACATTATGAACAAAAATGTAATTAAGTTTCAAATTGGTTTGTTTACTATCATTACTGAATTATTGTTGTGTTTAATAATACATTCAATTTTAATCCGATTTTTCAAAATAACATTCGTATGATATGATGTAGTAAAAATTATGTAATACAAAAATATTATTTGTACAAATTAATGTGTTTTGTACATTGTACGCACTGATGTGTGCGAATCAGCAGATGTAGCGTACCTACCTCGAATTCGGGTCACTGGCCATTGATTTTGTATGTAAACCGTTAAGCCTGCAGATCCCATCAGCCCTTTATGGCTCATGCAAAACAGTTTGTCTACGCAATTGTGCCATCAGGTTGTCACAGATTTAGTGGACATAGGATTTTATTGGCCGTCCAAAATTAGTGTCACTTAAGTTAATTTTTAATTTGATATGTTTAGCTGATATATCAAATAAAACACGCATCATTAATAATGATATACTACACAAGTTTATTGTTTGATAAAAACTTGCTAAAAACAATTGAACTGAACACTAATCTATTTTTATATATATTTTACCTATCCTATAAAATCAAAATATTATAATTTTTAACGTACATCTTTGATTTTAATTTTAACATAATTATTAAAGTTTATTTTTCTTGTTATCACAATTGGTATAATTAATAATTATTAATTATATACCTTTTTAAAAGTCGACAAGTGTTTAATAATTTTTTTTTCAATCAAAGTAAAATAAAAGATTAAAAAATCGTTTATTTCATTATTGAAAATTAATTTTTATTTGTGCCAATTTAATATTATTTCTGGAGTAATATTATATAATCCCAAAATTAAATACAGTTGACATTTTAATTTAAGGTGTTCTATTCATATTATTTGTTTAATATTTAAATTATAATTTTTATTAATTGAAAATTGTAAAAAAAAAACTTGTAATCGTTATATGGTTTTATTAAATTAATTTAACGTAAAAAAAGTTTTCATTGATGTTTAAAGTTGAAATCTTTGTATAATTTTGAACAAAGTGAGTTCTTAAAAGTTCTAGTAGGTAACTATATAGTTATAACTGAATTCTAAACGTCGAATATAACTTTTTTTATTAGTAAGTATAATGATATTCTGATTTTATACATTATTATTTAGATGCATATTTTACATTGATGTGTAATTATGTTTTCATTAAAAATTAAAAAAAAAAAATAATAAATTAAATTTATAGCTTTGTTTTGATTATGTAATCTCTATGAACGACTGTATTGTTACAAAAAAATCGCTCAATTATGATTAGGTACATATTTATTTTATTTGATTGTCGTTTTTCTCAAGAATGATATATATTTTTTTTCGATTATTTTGAATTTTTAAATGTAACAAAGTCACAGAAAAATAATAAACCGTGTAGAAATTAATCTCAATGATTATCATTACCGCTACGAATGGTACATATGTAGATTAATTTCAAATAAATTAATATATGGAATAAAAAAAAATATAGATCTTCATAAATTTATATTCTTAAAATTTTTTATTTTTTTTTCATCGAATAGACCGTATTAAAATGACTACTATATAATACATAGGTTGTAAAGAATAATAATCACTATTATTTGTCATTTAATTATATTTTATAAGATGTCTATTGAACATAATACATTCTATATTAAAAGTGATAATTCCATATAATTACTAATAAATAAGTTACATTATAGGCAAATAAATAATCATTGTTCTACTAATTAGGATTGTATATATATTATATATATTCTATATACTTACACTTTTTTATTTAATTACATGTATACTAGTTATTTTACTATTTATTAATATTATTATTGTCAACTTTAATTTTTTTATTACCTTTTTACTTACTACCTACGTATAACATCATAAATCATAAATAAAATATTTGAATTGTTTAATACTTATTATTAATTATTAGGCCATATCTATATATCTATATATTATTTATACCATATACTATATTGGTATATATAATTTCCATTGTATAGAATAATATTACATTTCATATTTATTAGGTAAGCTGAATTATTTTTTAACTATACGTAATTACGCGTATAAATGCATCATATAGTTTTTCAAATGTATTAATAATCATTTTCTCCATCTCTTTTTTTTTTTACCATTATTTTAGTTGTAACGATAAAAAATGTATTATTCAATGTCTGTTATACGTATACTATAAATTAAAAACCACTTTAAGCTTGGTAGCCAGAAAAAAATACATTTTTCACAAGTAAATTACCAAGAAAAGTTTAAAAAGTCAAAACAAAATTTCTACGCCATACAGTGTTATATTAATGTTATAGAATAAAAACCTTTAAAAATAAACTAGTAGGTTGAGTTTAAATTTTTCAATAGAAGTTTGATGCATTTTTTCTATTTCCTAACATTGTTCAACATTGTATATTTTCCTACTTTACCAAAGTTATGTCTACAGCGTTTGTTTTTTACACTATAGAAATATTCGATTCTCTATTTTTTGCTTCTCGTTGAAATTCATATTTTGAGACAACGCTAAGTTTTTGCTATGTAAATTGAAACCGTTACGTAAATACTGACTTTACTCGGTAATCCTGGTTTCCGGTGCGTACTCACTTCAACTTTATTAGTTCCCCAGGATTAGACCTTCTTACCTCTCTATTTCTCTCGTATTCTCTCTTTCTCTATTCCACCACCCCACGTCTTTCACATTTTAACTTTCTCCCTCTCGGCTGGTTACGTTGGGGTTCGAATAATAATTGTTTTATGGCTTTATAGTATTGCCCCCACACCTTATGGTGTGTATTCATTTTAGGATTATTATTATATTCGGTTAATATTGTATACAATTAATTGAGAACCAAAAATGCGTTTTGGTTAACAAAGTGTTATTTTCTCTTAGTTGGAGCTATCTCATTGTTTACCAAGAAAACTAGGTTGTATATATAATTATACTGAACAAAGTACGTAGAACTATTTTGAGTGAGTATTGTGGTTGCAACACCACTATAGAAATGAGTAAATACGTTAAGCTTCAGTAGAGAAACAAGCTGTTTCTTACATTAAAATTTAGCCAGTAATTCCCAAAATATTGCAGTAGTGTTCTATCTTATACTACACTATATCAGTATTAAAATTCAAAAATAGATTTAAAAGTAATTTTTAAGTAAATTAGTATTGGGCATAGTTAAGTTATCAAAATAACTATTATAAATCTTATTAGATTAAGTTACATAGTTTTTATATGGAACTACTAGTAATTTAATGATTTATGTAAGTTGCCGGGTCAAAAATGTAGAATTATGTTCTAAACCTATTATCTTATTATTGTATTAATATTGATGGTTTTTGATACAAAATATGTTTAAATATAATTGAATAATCTTCAGTTACAATTACAGTGTTACTACGTTCGTATTTTTAAGTGTTATTGGGAAAAAAATTAATTTTTTATGTATAATGAATAATGAATATATAGTTATCGAACAAAATGCATATAAGTACCTTCATCTTATATAAATGCATAACTATTCCATTCCATTAGTTTCTAGTATTTATATAGAAAATATGTTTATATTTATTACTATAATATTATGCTTAATATATACCTACTATATAGAATTATAATAATAACCTGAGATTAGAATATTAAAAATTAATTAAAACGAAATACAATTATGAAAGAATAAACACTCTTAAGGAATATTAATTCGGTTTTAAGAATAAGGTCAGATTAGATTATAACTTATAAAAAGTTTACAGTTTGTATAGTTGATTAAGATTTTAGTTTAAAGGATAAATAATATTACTAAAGACATGATAATATATATCGTTTAAAGATTATGAAGTGTTTAATAACAGTAATCATAATTTAACTTTTAATGGTTAAATTTGTTCACATAGGTATCTGTTGAAATTGTAATATTATTTTTTATTTAATTATTTTGTAAAATAACTTTACTTCTATGTAGTATAGAAAATTATAACTTTAATTACAATATTTGTATGAATCGCATTTCTCAAATATCTTTTAAACTAAAATTCTTAGCTTAAATTTTTAATTGAGAATTTTATATTCATGATTTTTACAGACGATCGATTTTTTATTCAGAGTATAATGTTATAGTTTACAATCAAATATCGTTGTAATTTTTATTACAAATAGTAAATGATATGTCTTATGTCCAAACATTCTCAGAATAAAAATTGCACCACCCGGTAAGCTAGGATACAATAATAGAATTATATTAAATATTTCATTGATTGTATTAATAATTTTTTTCCTTATACAGTTATTGATTTCTTTTTTCCCTTCTTTTATTTTATATTATTTTCAATTAATCTGATCGAATATCTACTTTGGTTTTAACCATTGTCCTTCTCTAAACCCGTGACTCATAGTTTACTCTCGAATTAAAAGTTCAGTAAAAAATATTATTTGGATTTTTCTGGTCTTTTCGTACAATGTACATATATAATTATATAATGTAAAAAAAAAATATGATGTGATTGTGATACGTACGAGTAATTATGTGAATTCACTAGGTATAACAAACAACAAAACATAAATTCATTTGAATACCTAATTGATAATTGGGTTTTATTTATACCTGAATTTTGTGTTATTATTCTTTTAATATTGTGCTCGAATATTGCGTTAGTAATGATTGAATAAAAATAACATATTTTACTTTTTTTTCCTATTTCATTTTTTATTTGTTGTCAACTACCTATTAATATATAATTTATCTATGCATTATCTATAAAGATAATAACTCAAATAATATTATTTACAGACACGTTTTGATTACTTTACATATATTCATTAATATTTTCTTTTTTTAATATTTCTACCAGTTACTACTTTAATAGATTATATTATTCTACAATACAACAGTATATAAACGACAATCAACGATCGTCAACAATATTATTTACGAACAAATTACACACATTAAGCATATAGATAAAAACTAATTTAACAGCTTATAATATTATACAACATTTAGCCAACGATTAGTTCGATTAGTTGACGATATTATATACAAATATACTGCACATATTTATAGATATTATAAATTTATATAAATTTATTGATGACATTGTTATTTTTAAGTTTTTGGCATAGGTTCCAACTTAATTGATATATGCAAAATAATATATTATTGTTTGAACGCCTTTGAATTAAAACTAAACAACAATAATATGCATAATTAATATGAAACATTTATTTGTTCCAAACTTCTTAGTATTAACCCTTTAACAAACCATTATCATATTCAACTCTACTTAATAGTTAAATATTAATTAATTAGAAAACTATAAACTTACGATTATAATATATACATTTATACTACTGTAGTTTATGTTTATTTTTAATTATTTTTATTCGATTTTTGCTTCACATATTGTTGTTACCACCCATTGATTTTATCAATCAATTCTTTAGTGACTGATAATTCTTTCATTTAAGCGACCCTGTGGGGGACATGATGCTATGTTTTAGTTCATACTTTCTATTTGGAAGTTGTAATAAATATAAAATTTTCGTATAGATGGTTTTCCTATTTTTTTTCACAATATTCATCTTCATTAATAAATTACGTGGGTAATTGTGGTTTTCTAATATCAAATTACATAAATATGGTTTTCTTAAAATTAATTGTTTGTTGTATATGGCAAGTTCAGCTGTAAATTCTGAAATGTGCACGATAAATACTAGCGCAGATATAAAATACTAGAGTTAAACTAGGTCATATTAATTGGTAAAATATAGCTTGGTTGTTTCTTTGAAGTACAGAAAAACAGCGAAATGTCTTCGATATAAGAATATTGCTGGAATGAAAATTTTAAGGGCGGTGACCGTTACAGTGGATAACACTGAAAACGTTTTTACTCACAGAGATTGATGCCTTTTTTTTTAGGTTTCACATCAATCAAACTGGATTCGGAATTTATCGACTGTGTCTGAATTTTCGTTTGAAAGGCCTTGCAAATATCGTTTCTCATTGATGATAATATACATCAATGTAACAATTTATATCTATATATATATATTATATAAGCATTATACATACATAAATATATTATATACATTAACTTTTTTTTAATCAATCATCTCATATCCTTTTTTTATTTGGAGTTGAATAAATACATTTTTTTAATAGATTACATTAATATTAATAAATTACTGTATACTAAATTAGCTCATATATTTTGTTTCACTTCTTTCAACAAATATCGCATGATTTTAATATTTTAGTCCATTCTCATACGACGTATGCCCTTAGTAAATTAAATTCGATTATATTATTACTTTGTTTTGTATTTTGAGAATTTCTGTTATCTTTCTTTATCAGAGTTAGGCAGTATATCTATTTATTTAAATATATATTCGTGTTTTTTCATTAGTATTTTTTTTTATGTGTTTCACGCGTCTTAGAGTACCTAATTATTTTGTTTTAAAAATTATTATTACAATGCATGTATTATGAGTCTATTACTATTCAACCATTATAATTATAAATGAAAAAAAAATAATGCACATTATTGGTTCTAGTTAGATATATCATAATATTTAAATTGTAATAATAATTTTTAAATATATTATATAGGAATAATAAATCATTATTAACGCATTAACTACTACCATCGACTTGATAATATTTTAGTGATTATATTTTATATCCATTGTCCAATGATTTAATAAATGTTTCAATAATATAAAAATATAAAATGTTTAAATTGAATTTTCATTAGGAAATGGAAAAGAGCCAATAGAGGTTGATCGTAATTGATTTTTTTTATTCTTTCAGGTCTAGGAATATATGTATTTTACGAGTTTAGATATTATACCTTTAACATTTATTGATTTTTTTTTTATATGTACCTTTGAAATAAAGATGCTGCCATGCAAGCGAGCATTAATAAAATAAAAACACTAAAACTATAATTTTCTTAAAAATTGTTTTTTATAAACGAAAACTCGTTATTTAATAACATTATCTATAATATTTATTTATTTATTTTTGCTACGTTTATATTTGTTATAACTCATAAGTATAATTTCATGTTATGAATTATTTTTTTTTTCATTAATTGAGTAGGTGCCTCAGTGAAATTTAAATGCACTTACGTATTATTGTTTTACTTGGGTAAAGTTCTCGTATTACTCAATATTAAATATTATTGAATCGATTTTTCATGACTTGAGTAGCCGTATTCTTATATTATTATTATCATAAATAATAACTCGTTTTTGTAGTAAGCAAGAAACAATATTTCTACTTGTAGTACGTGAGACAATATTATATGTGTTTAGTGTATTGATTAAAATATTATTTTTTTATGTTAAACTACATTTTATGTTACTTATTATTTAATGCATCCATCATTAAAAAAAATATCTGATAATCATTGTTACTAAGAGTTAAATATTTTGTGTGTAGATAAAATGATTTTATAATATCTAACAATAAAATAACAGTGAATATATTTTCATACTGTATTCCCTATAAATCAAAACTTTTGTATTTGTTATGTATGTACATAAAAGAGTCGGTATGTTTTTAATAAGAGTGGTGTTTCCTTTTATATTTGTCATTTAAGTGATTTTGAAATCTTCTTGAATTACGCGATATAAAGAAACAAGGTCATCAAAATAGCTTTTTATTTTCTCAAAAGAAAAAAAATATTCTTTCAACACACCTACACACCTCTACAATAAAAAAGTTTTATGCTCTGTGACATGACTTTGAAAGTTACTTTTTTATTATTATTATGTTTAACAAAATCCACTCCACAAAATTCATTTTTGTCCAGTAGTTATTACATATCGGCATTCTTGTCCATCTATTTAGTTCGTCAATTTGAGACGTGCACAGCATGATTTCTGTAGGTTTTCCAAGCTATAAATTATAAAGCTTAAAATTGTCAATTATTTATTCCATATTCCGTGATTCTATGAAATGTCTTAACATTTTTTATGATATTCTGCTATATTAAGTACTAATTAAACACTATACTGTATTAATGACATTACACTAGAAAGTAATATGATAAATCTTAAATCAAAATATTAACATTTTTCATTACATTCAAAAACACTTGTTATACTTTAAATCATTTGATACTTCAATCAAAAAAACGCATATAAAATATATAAATTAACGTTTATAGTAAAATTACTTAATATAATGGTGGTTGATCCGTTTATATAGTCATGCTAAACTTGTAGGTATATATTTTTTAAAACTTAATTTCTCAAAATAATAATTTTTCATATTTTATATCTTGTTATTCTTCTATATATTTAAAATTAAATAGTTATAATATTGATAAAAATATCATATTATACATAGGCAAGTAACTTAATAGTTTTAAAAATAATATACTCTAATTAAGTGCTTATATATTAATCTAATGAACTATTTGGTCAATACATTTTTTATTGAGCCATATTTTATGGATGTTATTTTATTTGAACGACCTCATAAGAGTTCAGTCACATAAATCCTGTTTTTTCTTTCTAAACGTTATTCAGTAAGGAGTCAGGAACATTATTGAAATATTAATCTACTAATAAAATTATTAAAAAAATTATATAACATAATTTAATATATATATAGTTATTATCATTATTATGAGCCTTATCGTATTAGTTAAACGAATCTACGATAACTGATTCTATATTATGTTATACACTTTGCGTTAGTCATTTTTTGATTTGCATTAAAAATGTGTATATTTTCTTAATCACATTTCATTTTAACTAAAAATAAATTGGTCGTATAAAATTTTAGCTCTTTGTCAAGTATTTATATTTTTCTTATTCTTGAATTTTGTTGTTTCGAGCAGTATTTTTGCGTCATAAATCATATCGTATTTTTGTCGCCATCATTTTTCATCGGGATAGTAGCCTCAACAAAAGAAGAACAACACCAGAGGAAAAAGATAACTTATTTAACCGTAAACTCTGAGATACAACTACGAAGCTTGTAGAATCGGCCTGCGGATGTATGTATAATGGCATCAACGTCGTGTTACTTCGTAGACGAATGCTGTTTTATTCCTATTAATCCTATTGTTTGCGACAGTGCTCACGATTTCGTATTATATTTTTTCCTAGAGCTTGTGTTATATTTATTTCAAAAATATCATATCTATCTAAACAACTAAATGTCATTATATTTGTTTGAAATTATCGTGTCCAACGTCGTTAAATTATTTTGTTTGCTGGTAGCTGCATAGATTATAGTTTCATATTACTATTATCGACATCTGATTTCTAGATTCCAGAATTTAAATGATGTCAAAATCATTTTTAACTATTGTTGTATTTTTTTTCTTATTCTATCCCAAATACAAAGTACCAGAATATAATTATTAAAATATTTTTTAATTGTTTTATATTTACCATATTAATTAAATGAAACGTACAATAAGTATTGTTCGTATATTTTGCTTGATCATTACACCAACGTTTTAATTTTAGATAACCTCACTATTTAATTTAATTTTTGAAATTTTAATTTAAACCTTTCTTTATTTTCCGTTAATATGTAAAAAAAAATGTTTGATATGTTTAGAGTAGGTAGGTGTTATTGTCATATAATATTAGTTTTACTTTGATATTATATGTGTTTTTTTCTATAAAAATAATCATGTAAAATGTATATGAATGTTATTAAAGTTCAATGTATGCTGTTCAAATAGAATAAAATGAAACAAATCAATTTTCGATTTATATGTAATAAAATATATAATATATTACTGAATACATTATCAGACCATGAACATAATCGAAAACGCCCCAATAATAGTTATACTTTTTTTTTTCCCACTCAACATTATGAATAATGTATCTTTGTAATCTTCTCATAGTCTATTGGTTCCAAAAATAAAAATGGATCGTAAACCAATATTTATATGAATATGTATGGTCTGTACAAAGTTGAGATTGCTTGAAAACAATTTAAAAATGTACATACAGTTCTTGTAGAGAATTGTTTAAATTAGCTTGATTGAATTACACTGATACACAATGTGCTAACCTCCGTTTTTGCCATTAACAATTCATTTTATAAATTCTGATTTTTGGTAATTTTAAGTATACTTAATAATGACCATGTTCTCAATTGTGAAACTCTTATTATACTGTTTAGAGACTAAGCTGTTCTTTGGCAATGTTAGTATTATTTCAAATGAGAAACAATAATTTTTACTGTAGATTGTTAATAAGCAGATAATTATTTTGAAAATATTAATGTAATTAAATTTTTTATTAACATTTTAACGACTAATTTTAATTGTATACTAAAGAGAAAGTAACCATTGAAAAATGTTTTATAAAAATAAAATTCATTAATTATTTAATTTAAATTTTTATTATATATACGTAGACAATTTTTACAAATCATAACCATTTTGATAGATTGCTATTCATAATTCATATACATATTAATTTATAGGCACTATAATTTTCAAATCATTACCCCTATTTTTCAAACCTATATTATCATAGACCTATAAATTATGCTTATAGTTAAATAACTCAAAAACACAATAATCTGTTCAAAAATATACAAGACTAAATGGTGATCTTCATTTAAAAAAAGAAGCTTGTATCGGCATAAGACACTAATACATAGTTGAAAACTATATGGACTTATAGGAACTTCAAAAATCAATGAATAGGAATTCGAAAAAGTTCATCATTAGAGAAGAAATAATGCTTGGGGAATCACCCTGTATAGTCTTCGCATGCTTTTTTTTAGCCTATACATAATACCGTAAAAGCAGGTGTTACATTTGAGGTGTCGTGTGGGTTCACTTTATACCCGTTACATAAATGTCACTAAGACGATTATCATTCTGGTGTTAAATATTCAGCGTATACAGCGTACAACATTTCCCCGTTATATTATATTATATAGGGTAGGCTTAAATATGTATATTATACATGCAATATGTCAATAACTGAATAAGTAAGTGGCTTTATTGTTATAGATATAATAATATACCTAGTCATATTTATATACTATTAACTATAAATACGAAAATAAACTCGTTTTGAGAGGTAAACAGAAGTGGTCAATACATTGTATAAAATGCACAAACAGTCGATCAAACTGACATTTTATCTAATTTTAAAATTTCTGTAAGTTTAGTTTTTCTGTCAGTGTTAAGGGATAAAGTCCAGTGATTGATCGTCCAATTGCCGCGGAGGTCTGGCTACGATAGGCCTGCATGTGTCTGCAACTGATGTATAGTTTGTCCAATATCATGTCGATAAAAAAAAAAACTGATACACACACTCACACCATACATTTCTATATATACCTATTACCTATGTTACACATTATAATATGCTTTTACTTTATCAACATTACTAGTAATCGCAATTAATATTTAGTACAGAACAAACTTGATTATAATACAGTCTACTTTCAATATCCTTAGGGTATAAGTAATTACAATATAATATTATAGCAGCGAACATAATATTATTATAAATGTATGTTTTTAGAACAGTTAAATATACGATTTACATGCACTCGTTATATAGTGATAACTATATAGTAACCAACTACATAAAAATTATTTGTTAAATAATTATAATTTTTAGTTTTTTGATTTAATATTTTCTTTTCAATTGCGCTATGGTGTACTAATAATGGTCATACATTTTTTGCCACTTTGGTGCTACCTGTGAGACTTATTAACATGTTTATTTTTATACATACTTCATACATATTAACAGCTTACTTAATATCTAAATTGTATAGGTACACGTTATACGCATATATTACGCATTTAATTGATTATCTCTCGAAGCTATTTATTATTTATTATATAATCCTGTTCGATTGCGAATATTTTAATATATTTTATCTGATTTCTAAATATTTTTATTATCGATCGAATTTGATCAAGTGTTTTACACAAATAATATTATTAATTAATGATAAATCTTAAACTTCAGTTATTTTTCAAATTTGTTTTACTTTATTCTAATTAGGTACTTACGTTTTTTTAAATTTTAAATTTAAATACTTAAAATCTTGATGGATATATATATATTGAAAATCCTGATACAATTGAGTATATCATTTTATTCACTTATTTTATCTATATTCTATAGATTTCGTTTAATTGTTTAAAACACAATTATTTTTTTTAATATTACGTAAAATATATTATTTTACATACTGATTTTCCTCTCTAGAAATTCTTGCAGAACGCAAGACAATATTTCAATTAGAAGCCATTTGGAATGTATAATAACGTTTATTTTCGTCACATCATTATTATTGTACACATCTACAATTTATACCGAAATTCGATAATTTATTATAATATGTTCATTATTCATTATTGTTAGTCAATTAAAAATACGATTTTATTTTCATTGCATTGTTTAATTGGCATATTTTGTGAAGCCAACTTTATACAATATACAAATACCACCATTAGCGTTTATCAATATCTAGATCAGGGGATTTATGCATTTGTATGTTTTGCCGTACTATAACGGTCAAATAATGCTCAATTATAATAATTGTCGAGTACAATGTTTTATTTTTCAATTTTAAAATGCTAATCACTTTAATTTCCACAATCGTACTTACATTTATCTTAATAATGAATAATGATTGATAAATTGATTAAGCACGTAGTATGCATATAATATAAATTTAGAAGTACAGAGATACTATAATGTCCATGTGACCATGTCTTTATAACACAGTGCAACCTGGCCAATTTTGTAAACATTTCTCAATATTATTATATACGAATAATTTTAATAATTATAACTTTATTTTACCAGGTAAATAAATCATCTAAGAATAATGGTCATATTACGCTCTTGATAAAATATGAAATAAGTTTATATAATATTTTACGTTCAGCTACATACGTTCGTACATATTGCTATTTATAAATATTTTGCATTCGTACTTCTTAGCCAACGGGGTGTCGGATAAACTTGGAATATGAGATAGAGGTTATGTAATCGTATTCATGCATATGGTACGAAAGATAAACCAACGATTCCCCCAACTCGGCAAACGGAAATCCGGTGCGTATGCGAATCGTTGCTACAATCTCTGTTAGGCTACGTGCAGTCTGTATATCCAATGTAGTAAGCTGTTCTATTTGTTTTGCTGGCGTTTCGTTTCTTGTATATACACTATGAAAGCTAATTTCATTTCGATTCGCTTTATATAAGTATTCATTTCGCTGTATATTATACTTTTATCGACCGCGTGTAATAATAATAATAACAAAAAAAAAATCAACTCTACCTGTTGAGGTAGTGTTATAAAAAAATGTGTGCCAGTTAAATTATTAAAACACAGTTTAAGTCTTTGTACACATTAATAATATTTCAGATTTCGGTAAGATAATGTTAAGCACCACAATATATATATATGTATATTACTATACTGCTATTTCTGCTTTTGAATAGTTACTGACTGCAGAACACAACATTTTAATGAGTTTATTTTTGGTAATACTGTTAGGTCTGTATTTAAGAGTCTCTATTTTGTAATTTACAAGTTTTATACTTTTATTATAAAGTGTAAAATTTTGAATGTAAAAATCTAAATATTCATTATTAATTTACAAAGAAATTATAATAAGTTCAATTATTAAAATTCAAAACTAAACCTAACGCTAACTTTATTCGAAATATACAGCATTACATAATATACGTATATATGTATAATAAGTATATAGTCACACTACTATATGTACTATATATATAGAGACTACAATACAGTTACAACTTAAAAGTCATAACAATATTAATACGCATAATAAAAACTGGTGAATTTAAAATGAATACTCAACAAAAAGTTTTAAACAATATTTTTATTCAGTATCGTAATATATTACATATTATACAAAGTACTATTGTTATAAAATAGACTAAATACTTCAGCCTCAAGCTTTAAGTGTTATATTGATTTTACTTCTTGCAGCGGATTGTTTATATCTACCTATCCCATAAGATAAATTTGCAATTATAATTAATGTTTAACTACGTTTTGTTTTTTCTATGTTTCTATGTTTTTATATTACTAAATGTATCTATCTATATTATTATGTAACGACGTTTTGCAAACTTCTGTCATCATCAGTAACCTTCATTGCGCATATAGTAGTATTTTATGCTTTTTTTCAATAAAAACAAAAATAAAACGTATAATAATAGAAGGAAGGACATGCACAAAAAAATTAACTGTTTTCACGTAAACGAAAATACGCGCGTTTGTCACAAGGTCGAGAGTTTCCTTTTAAAATCTATAGTTCCTATGTTATTAAAATAGTATGATATTTAATTATTGCACAATCATCGATTATAGTTAAATCGAAAGCATCATTATATTGATTTTATTTAACGTACGTAAAATACAATTATAATATACATATTAATATAATATACTTCTATACATGTATAATGTATATTTAATGTGTAATATTATTTGGTATTAGATCATTGATCACTGTCTGTACTGATCAGTAATAAAATTAAACTATACACATATGGAGGTCTTTATATTCTTCTGTCAGTAATTAAATAAAAAAAAGTTTAAACAACACATTGGCGTGGTTTGAAATTTCAACATTCAAAATATTATATTGTCCTATATAAAGTATAAAAACATTATAAACTGAGAAGCTCTATAAATATATATAGAACACACACACACACATATATATTTATTATGTATTGTACATAAATGCTAGACACGTACATTGTCAGTTACTTTAAACACGATAAAAATCTACTTTGGTCGTGACAATATAGTCAATAAAGTCCACGTCATGTTCCGACTTGAGCAAACTTTTTTTGGTGAAGAAATTATTTATGCTCAAAATGATTTTCCCGAAAAAAAAATGTCAACTTGTTTAGTTAAATTTTTTATTTTTCATTTTACTATATTTTCATGGTGGTCATGGGTTTTAAAGTTCTGTCTAAATGTATTTATTTTAGTTTAAATTATAGATCAATATTATGATCATATTATATTAAATTTGGTCTTTCGTTTTAAAAAAAAAAAACTATTATATGAACTATATATAAAACTATTTATGAAACCTAGTTGAATTTTTAGTCCGTTTAATTTTTTACTGTTATCAGTTATTTATACAGGCATAATGTCTTTAAATGTTTTATGATATTTTGCATTCGTAATATAAAAATAATAAAAAATTTCGTTTTGTAGAAACATTATTAGTACTTTGTACCTATGCACAGACATTTTTGTTTGTGTTTAAAAAAATATGTCTAACACAGTTTATATTATTTAAATTCAATTTGCATTAATTGGTTTACGTTGGATACTGTTTAATTTATTGTGACTCAAACATGTATATTATATTTTGAGGTGTACCGTGGCGCATTAACACAAATCTTTTTCATCATAAGCAAATTTACACCGAAATATGGCATAGTTATTTTTTTTAGAATGTATTCAGTTAGATACCTACAGCCGTTCACTGCAGTTTTAACCATTTAACTATTATTGAGTTTTGAAAGTTAACCATATCAAGTTCAGAAAATCTGTCTAAGAAACTATCTAAACCCATTAGTTAACCTACAACTTGTTCTTCGTATACCAAATCCTCTACCATTTAAATACATATATATATATATACATTGTCTGAAATTCAGAATGGTTTTGTTTCTATATAATTTAAAACGACATACTCGTACGTATATAAATACAGTTTATTGTAGTTATTACTTAATAATTATTACCTGTTGGTAGGGAAGGTATATTCTTGTCAATCGACCAACGTACAACTAAAATACTGATTATTATGATTTTAGCAAGAAATAATAATTGGGTTGTTGTATCACATGATTAATATGCTGTACCTTTATTTAATTAACAAAAATATATTATCTAGCTACAGCAGAATAAACTAAAATATAATAAATTTCTCTGCTCATTGATTGCAACAATTATGTATAAGGTAGTTGAATATAAGTACTATATTTTTATGTTTCAGTGCATTTTTATCAATATAATTTCGCCATAATAGCATATAATATATCTACTTACGATATAATATATATACAATCTACATTATTAAAATCTATTTTGAGAATATTTTAATAACTGTGAAATATGTTATGTTACATTACGCTAAAAAATACTTAAATAAAATACTTATTAGAGTATAGTTTCATAATACAAGAATTTTTTTTTTATGTAAAATTGAATAGTATACACGTAATTTGAATGTTCGATGTAAATGCATGACTGATCACTTGGTAAAGAATTTAAAAATACTTAAATATTGCTTTCATAAAAAAAAATGTAAGTCCCCTGCAATATACATCATATATATTATGTAAATGCATATTACATTCGTATTAAGTAATTAAAAATAATTAATAACAATAATGATTGTTTACCTATGTAATTTGTTACATGCAAGTACATTTTGAGCCGAACCAAACATGTGAAAATTGGTCATAATATATAAAATAGTTATTAATGTTATATAATAAATATTAATTTAATAAAAAAAGATGAATAGTAATTTTATCATTAAATATTAAATGCATGTATAAAAGTATATATTAATATAAAGTTATAGTTACAAATTATTTACGAGTATTGCAATCAGTTTTCACTTTTCATTTTTATATATATGGCTTATTGTTACCGTTAATACTTTAATAATATATAATATCAAGCTGAGATATTTAATATATATTCAATGGTTATACAGACCTTAAATATTAGCCTATAAACACATTTCACCGTGAATATGTGAAAATAGTTACTAAGTTTTATGTGCAAACACAAAAATGTGTTTAAATTATGCATATATCGACTTCGCACTCATTATCACGAGTTAGAGATCTATTTTATTACTTATAATAATATAACTATATTGTTATCAGTGACTATTTTATTACTTCGTCTTTCAAAACACTGCAGTGTTTTATGGTCCATGATATTATTATGTACAATGACGTATTTATTCTGTATTTACACAGTGGTTGTTAACTGCATGTTATGCATTGTTAATTATATAAAAAAAAAAATGTTTGAATTAAAAAAAAAAAGTAGTTATTACTTATTTTTAATGGAGACGTCGTCGCCGGCGTGGTCGTTTAATCCGGTCGATTTAGTTTTACGGTATCGTCCCGACAAAAATACAAAAAAATCAAACGTTTTAACTGACGCAGGTTATCGTATATTATACTTACGAGTACAACATCAACACTTGTGCAAGTTGTACAGTGCGCACGCACTGTCTGCAATGCACATACAAATGACGCGTTATTATTGGAATAATATTATTATTATTCGCTTCTATATCGTTGCATATTTTCCGACCTTCTTTTCTATCCATGTGATGATATAGATTGTCTCAACTACCAGAAATACGTCCTTAATACGCTCAATCAAAAACGAACATGGATTATTTTAATTGAGAAAATTTTTAAAAAGATTCAATTTCCTAGAACTTGATAACAATTTTACCGAGTTTTTTTTCTGATTCTTACTTTAGCCCAAATCAAAATATTAAAAAATACAAAATTCATCTACGTTGTTCATATTTATTGTTACATAACTCAATTTCGTTAGGTTATCGATTTATTATAATATCAATTCGTTGACATAAAATACATGGTGAATAGAATACTATTATTTTAAATATAATATTGGTACACGGATCATAAATTCGAACCAAACCATCCTTTCCTATCGGAGTTTGGTTCGAAATCCAAACAGTGTGTATGACTTTACTGTTTTAGGCTTTTGACGTTTTTTCGCGGTAAATACACGTTTTGACATGTTTGATTGCGTCAAAACGGTAGGTGTATCTCGTTTCGATTCAGCGCTGCCTGTGCGTATAAGGTCGTTAATAATTATTATTGTCATCGTGGACGCGGATGGGTGACCATAAATCACTGTTAAACATTCTATCTCTCTTTCTCTGTATCGTACATTCGGTCGTATTAATTACGGAACCGCCGTTATACCGTGCCGAACCGGACTCGCTATAGCGCGGCAACCGAATAATACACTGCATATTAAAATGTCGAAAACTAAATATTAGTCGAGCGATATTGTGTGTTAGTCATAGTCCTGTGCACACAAACGACCGTTTTCGTAGTAGTCGCGTTGCATACGTATTATAATATATTATATTTTATATTATCGCCCAGCTGCGATGTACCCGTAGTACACACGCGTGTATTATTGAAAAAAAAAATATAATATGTATATATTGTAATAACGAAAAGTAAAAACAACAAGTGCTGCGGATCGGCTTGCCACCGGCGTTCGTTCGGCTCGGGCACACACAACACGCGTATAGTTGTACGAAACACACACACACACACACGCGGTCGAGCACGCGCGTTATCATCGCTACAGTAATTATTATTATCCGGGCGCGGCGGCGGTGGGACCGATAATGCTCTACGTCACTCGTCGTCGTCGACGTCGCGCGTCTTGGTGGGGAGGCGGCGGCGTTTTTTTTTTTTTTTTCATAATCACCATCGGCACACCGCAGTCCGCAAGCAAGCACACGTATTTTAGTATTTTACACACACGCATTGCACCGCCGCCGCCGCCGCACGTCGTCAGTCAGTCAGTCAGTCCGTAGGCCGACGTCGATTTTCGTCGTATTTATTAATATATTATCATTATCACTATATTGTTGTGTATTATACCGACGGTAGTTCGGCGCACCATCGTGTTGTTCGTTGTCGCGCGCGAGTGTGTGTGTAAGTGCGTGCGCGCGTGCCCGACCGTCGTCGCTTGTGCCCCGAATTCGGCTCGGGAAATCTTCGTTTTGCATGCGTCTCGTTTCCAGATCGATTTTCAAGGATCTCCCGAGTGCCGGTGGGCCCATATCACGCGAGACACGTTTTAACCTCAAATATTCGATTAAAAATATAATAATACGAACTCGGCGTACGTGACGCATACGCGTAATCGACACTACGACAACACCAGCAACAATAATAACATCTAATTTAACGGTTTCGCTCGCCGTTTCGTGTTTTTTTTCAAAAACAAATCCGTTCTTTTTTCCCCATATTATATACGCTGTTTTTATTTTTGTTTTTACTACATGTGTCGCGCGCGTTATAGTTGACCGTTCGGGATTTCGCGTCCGACCCACCGCCGTCCGTCCGTCCGCCCGCCTGCCCGTTGACGAGAAAACGGCGTCCGCTCGTTCGACGCTCTTTCCGTCTCGACCCGTCCGCTCGCCGTCGGCCATGAGCATGTTCCGGGCCTACCACCAGGGCAACACCGCCGCCGCCACTGCCGCCGCCGCGCCCGCCGTGGACACCGGCGCTAACCGCAACATGGTGTCGGTGCCGGGCGACCTGAGCCTGGTGTACCCGCACGCCGCTGCCGCCGCCGCGTGGAATTTCAACGTGTTCCACCGAGGTAACCACCAACCGCACCCCGCGTAACCGCACCACTATAGCGCTAGTCCCTAGGTTTACAATTATTATTATTATTATAAAAATCGTATAATAATAACTATTATAAATTATAATTACACTATAGCCCAGTGCCCAGGTGTAATGTTTTCATGCACCTCATTAACTACAAGTATATAATATATATATATCATAATGAAACCGTTATTGTAATGTACATTAGTAATTATTATTAAACGTATAAATTATAATTTATAATTTCGATAAATTTGATAAGTTATGTCGTATACGTCGATCACTCGAACGTACACAATAAATGAACAACCAAATATTGTAAAATACTTTATTAACACGCGGCGTCACACCACCACTGACCACCTATCTCTGTTCATATCTTCCTTAAATATTAATTATATCATAACGTTGATTTTATGTTTAATCTAATTATATTATTAACTATGCATACAATTGTGCTGCTTATAATAATTATTGTAATATTGAATTATACTAGCTACAATGTGCTTAAAATGGTAATAGGTACTCGCATGTTTTTATGTTGTAACTTATTGGTTATTATTTTGAAATTTCACTTATTACCTATGGTCGTTTTCTATTTATCATAATATCATATTTATCATTACTAAATATCATTTATTATTACATATTTTAATGTATATTTTATTAAACGCTTAATACAACTTCCTTTATGACCAATTGATTAATTGTTATTAATTTATTTTAAAATATATTTGTCAACCATCAATAAGTTCCAAATAATTTTGTTTTTATTCCGATTGGCTCCGTACAACGGCATAGGTTACCCTGTCTTCAGACTGGCCCTGGGGACGGCTTCTGGTTTGGCGGAGCCATTTTTTAATAAGTCTACTGATGTGTTTGTTCAAAAGTTTATATACTTTAATATAGTATCAAATTCTATTACTGACAGTGTTTAGATTTTTATAATCTAATCAAAAATAATTGTGACTAATACAAGATAAATATGGAGATAAATTATATATTAAAATTTAAGAGGACGTTTACCCGCACGTGTGACTGGCACATAATATGACAAAAACGTTTTAGTTTGTTATTTTTAATATTAGAGTAAATTTTCCTATCTTATAATTTAATTATAAGAATTTTATCTATGGCACCTCGAAAGGTTTTTATTTTAATTTTAATTTTCAAACAATAGCAATAGCAAGCATTTTAGAATTGTAAATTTTTTTTTAACATGGATCAGTATCTTATCACATCAATAATGTCAATGTTATAACTATTATTTATCATCATAATTTCATTAGTTTCATTACGTTTATAAATGTTAACGTGTACAATTAATAACAGTTATATTCTTGTTTTGAACTGGGATATGAGTTATTCTGACTTATTCTGTCCAAAGGCAATAAGATATCATAATCTACTGAAACACTTTTTACACGCTGGAAACGGATATTGGACTGTATATCTTTCGGCTTTCGTCGTTTTTTTTTTTTTTAAATTTGACCTTTATTGTTTTGTGTAAGGTTTGCCGGACACGTTATGTGTGCGGTTTTATAGATAATAAGTGTTATACAATTTTAGATGATACAGGCATAATGTGTTGCACGGTAAAAAAGGTATTGAAAAAATTTCGCTATTCCTCTATTTTAAACTAACGACCGCAGTGGAATTTTTTTCGTTGAAAATCTTAAATTTTTTCTCCTACATGTTCGTTTAGCGTGGTTTATTTAAAAAAACCAACAATGAAAATTGTAAAAAACTGCCCCGTGTCCGTTTCGAACTTAGTTTATTGTGGTCGCGTTTTCACTCTACACCCTCAAAAATCCGGATAACGTTTAAATACTATTATTATGATAATAGTGGTTTTGTACAGCGTATGCGGACGATTCATTTCTGGAGTAAATACTATCATTGTGGAAATGGTTGCTTTGCATACCAGTACAATATAGTAGTCACCCATGTTATCACTGTATTTTAGGGGTTAGGTAGTAGGAATTGAACAACTGTTACAAAAACTCGGCATGCGTGATTCATACGTCGTGGTTGGCTAACACGCGCTATTTCTAACAACGGCCGTTCGCGTTTCAGTCTTTTTTTTTTAACTGTATTGTTACTATTATTTATTCTGTTATTATTATTTGCTTTATTATCTGCTATGCATAGACGATAACGCAACAATGTGCAATTGTAAATAATAGATCGAAAAGAGGATGTTCACATGAGTTGTCGGCCGCAATAATATTATTATCGCGTGCCGGCGTCCCACAATGATTGCGATAATTTTCCCACTTTCTCGGTGCCCGGTGGAAACCCGTTTTGCTATGCAAACGAAATGCATACTCAAGCATAATATAATTATTTATACACAAAACTCCTACAAAAGGCCTCAGATTTTCGTCGTCGGATTTATAATTTAATACCTATTATTTCGGTATTTGACTCACTAGCATTATTACTTATCAGGCGCGCGCGTTAATATATTAGCACCTACTACCTACTACCTACCTATCATAATACTATTTTGAGACTTTAGAATTTATTTCATATTATTAGTGACCAACGCTATTCCACGGCACATTACAATAAAAATATATTTTTAGTTGAATAACCGATTATACCCGCAAATCTGTGGAAATAGAATCGAATAAAACACGTTTTTTTTGCTTACAAACAGTTTTTGTGTGTTCATTGTGCGTCGTCCGGTTCAAACTCTATAGTGCATTAGGTTCTTAATATAATTATTATCGATATTCAATTTCTCTAAGTCCTGTTACAAAAAGATTAAACAAAACGTTATAGTCGTTATAGTATGCATATTAATGGGCGTAGATAAGATAATGATATTAAGATAAATGATAATTAATCTTATAATATGAGCAAGAGGACGTCATACCCGTGAATGTGTACAATATACTAAAGATTTACTAAACCTATACTTTAAAATATCGTTCTTTTTCGTTATGGATGTTTTAGGAGTTGCCTACCGTATCGTAATATTTTAAAAATACCCCGCTCCCCACCACTACCACCCACACCACACGGAGTTAATTGCCGTCTGTGCTTAAATTTCTCTCCTTAAGTCCAATTCATATTTTTGGATCATTAGCGAGATAATTTATGCGCAGAATAATCGTTATTATTAGTAATGCGGGGTACTTAAGTGCTTAACAAAAAAAAAAAAAAATGTAATGTTCAAAAACCGTTTTAGCGTTATACGCTTAAAATGTGTACCATAATATAATATCATAATGACGGTAGTGAGTTACTTTTATTCAAATATTGTGTTGTGTGGCTATTTTGAAGAAAACGCCCTAAAATATTTTAGATATAATACCTAACACAGTATTTTGGTTTTTTTTTCAACTTGTTTGCGGCACGTTTCATTTGAAAGAAATATTTTTGCTACGCATTCTGTGCGAGTATGCAATGATATATAATATACTTTATAATGTGTTATCAGTGAACATTAATTTGACGCTTTGGTTTAAAACGCACACTATCTCGTGTTCATTCCACGACATATTATAATAATATTATACACCCGGTCGGACCCGGTAGAGCAGTTACGCCACGTCGAAATAAAATACAAAAACGGTTTGTCCCGGTTTCACCCAAACCATCATGTTGTTTTTATTTTTCTGTTTGGAATATTATACATATGTAATATCGTGTTCCCGTGAGAGTTTTGTATTTTTATCTCTCCGCCGCATTGTGTTATAATACAGATGTGTCGCATACAACCAGGACACCGCGTGGTTTTCGACGTGTGGTTTAGCGATAACCTCGGAAACGTTTTAAAATCAAATTCCGTTGGTTTTTCTCTATATTATAATAATATAATATGTTTAAATACGACACGGTTACCACCTCCTATAATACAGCAGAATATAGTGTGTGTGTGAGTATAGTGTTGTGCGATATTTGATATTTGTTCGCTGTAAGCATTTTCGCATGTACATTTTGTTTGCCCATCAGTCGCGGTACAGTGAACAGTGTACAATTATCTGCAATCGTTTCGATTTATTTATATATATATATACTCAAATGTTTTTGAATCGGAAATATGACGTTATATAGGTATTTCTTGTTTCACATAATGCGATATGGAAATGCGGGAAAAATCAATAGGAAAACTTTATGTATTATACTGAATTGGCTTCAGATTTGTCTCGTGAACAGCAGCAGTATGTAACCCCATCTGGATTCCGGATCCAAGGGCCGCGGGTACGGGTATCGGGGTATATATGTGAAAACATTTTCGCGAATTTCAAAAGATCGATCATTATTCATTTATATATGTGCCTGCCTATATGACTTTTTACTTTTTTGTTTTGTTTACAGTTTTCAACAGTTTCACATTCGCGTATACATTAATAAATCATTTTCATTTTTTCCGCGGTTCCGCACTCCACAAACCAATTAATTTTAGTACAATTTTTTTTTTTTTTTTTAATTTTTTTATGCCCATTGATATAATAAATGATAATGGTTATAACTTTAATGTTCACCTCTGCGTGTATATATAGTTTTATTACATTTTGCGTGCATGTTCCATACTGACTTGAGTGAAAAGTTTTATTAATGAATTGACGTGATTTGAACGTCTCTACTGGCCTCAAATAAGGTGCAGGTCTTAAAGTAGCACAAAATAGTAAAGGGTACTATGGTTCATATTTTATTTAGAGCGTTCCATGCAGTGTCATCCCGTGTAATAGTTAATTAACTTTTAGAACCAACAATTTTTTTCTCGTTTCGCTCAAATCATGATTGGAAATACGAATATAATTTATTCTTGATTTTTGGAACATTTAGCATAAGTTGATGTATAAATAAACTTAAAAATACTGACAAATATAAAAAGAAATATTTTTGAAAAGAAGTTATTACCTAAATTACTTTTAACGGATGAGAAATTATTTGATTAAATTTCAAAGCATCAGTATACTTGCATAACATTTGAAAAATTAGTTGAAGGGGACACATTTTAGCCCAGTCATAGATAGGGGGACAGAGTCCCCCTGCGTCCAACACTAATCACTGCAATATGTAATAACTATTACGAAATTAAAAAAAAAAGAATAAAATAAAAACAACAACCTCATAATTACCGAGTAGGTAAAAGTTGTTCCTAACGTATATGAATTTTGTCATACATTGTGATTTCTTTCTTATGTTTTCATATTTAATTATAAATTATATTTACCACTATATAGATGCATAGTGCTTATATTAACGTTTTTGCAATAGGTTTTTGGTAACATTTTAGGAAACAAAGATTGTTCGTTTCTATATTTGAGAGTACAAGGGAACAAAACAAATAATCTTAAATCAACAATACCAACTCGTTTTGATATAATTAAGTGTGTACCTTTACTGAAGACGCACAAACTACTGTTGACTTTAATTGGATAGGAAATCAATTAAAATCGAGTTTAAAATAATATACAATTTAATTCAGTACATCTCACTAAGCCGGCTTTGTCCAGTATTCAGCTTAATACATCTTTGAAAATATAGCAAGTTAAAACTAACTAATATGAATTACGCATTGTCGATAAATACTAAAAGTGCAATAATTATTGTCTTTTTAAATATATATAAATGTAATCATTATATTTTACCAAGTGTCGTAAATAATAATACACACACACACGTGTAATTTAAAATATCATTTCGAATATCCAACTTACCCTAACAAATATATATGTATATACTATATATATATAAATAAATAAATAAAATCCAAAAATCCTGAGCGTACTATTTAAATAAATACTCATGTGTTGGGTTTAGACAACTCCTTAGAAATTTTACCTTTTCGCATCATATCATATAATTTTAATATTTTTTAGTAATAAAATTATAATAATTATAATAATGAATCTATGAAAGTCAGATGCCTATGAAACATTGCAGGTTGAGATATATATGAACGATGTTATACCTCTGTCACTAGGCTCTCTTATATTATAATTTGTATGGTTTAGTAGGTACCCTAGCTGGTAGCAGGGCCATAGCAAGAACCAGTAGCGCTCCTGGCAGAATACCAAATCCGCGTCCCGCTCATCCAATTTTTCTTTCTACTACCATAAAAATATAAAATTTTCATTATTTAAAAAAAAACGCTCTGTTGAGTGTAGCACAAGTTATATTTATTTTATTATTTTATTATTAACTATAAAAATTGTTTTATTATGTATTTTTATTTTTGTAAATTATCATATTTGAATTGAGAATGCCACTCGATGAAATTGCGCCCTTGGCAAATGCTCTCTTGCCAGTTTCTATAACTACAACCCTGCCTGGTAGTAACGATTTGGTCATGGTTCTTAGATATTTTACAGTATTCTTCCGCGTTCAATTTCATTCAACGTGTGATGTAAAAACATGTGCGTACAGCTTACTCTGCTTGAAACTAGTACAATATATAATATTAAATTATAATTTACATATATATTTTGGAATTTTTAATTATATGTACTTAAAGACAATGTTTATTGTTTTCGAATTGTTAAGATTTTTATATTACTTAAACTGTATTTTGTGGAGAAACAAACTATTCTTTTTTTCAAAAAAGGATTTCCTTTACTACAATAAAATACTTAGCAGGTTATTTTTTTAACATGTCGGATGATTCAAAATAAAAATTTGAAAGTGTAGTCTTTTAATTATTATTAAACCTGCAGTATACTACTTGCGCAAACTCTCGAGGATTTGAAAATATGGTCTATAAATATATATAATAATTCCAAAAATCATATTTTGAAGAAATTCGTTATCAAATAAAAATGGTAGTGAGTATGTTTTGTGAATTAATTGTGTATTACAAGCTACTGTGTATCGTATTCCTTGTTATTCTGATGTTTGATCGTCATTGTGCTATCCACTTTGTATGTACAATCTTTATAACATGTCTACAAAGCGCTGCTGATTAAAAATATTCGTCTTTTTCTACATTAACCTTCCTAGCGCTTAGATTAGGTATATTGTTATTATGCTACCTTAGTGAAAACGCTTAATATATACGTATTTTGCTGTGATCGATAACTATTTAAAGAGGCTCTTAATATTAGTAGTGGTGGTACTGGTACGTATACAGGAGAAGTGATACGTTCTTTATTGCGGTTTACGTGGTTTTTTTTTACCATTCTGTTCGGCTTTTAAGTGGAAAAATTACCATTTTTTCAGAACAATGTACACGAGGCATTATAAATTTGAAGCGTTTGTACAAAAAAAAAAATGTATATTTATAAATTATATTGAACGCAGAAAAACGAAACTGTACCTCGGCCAAGGACATTCGGTGCAAGGTCAGTCGTGTGCACGTCACGTTGTTGCAAGTGTAATAATTGACAACTTGTGTGTATTTTATTTTATTCTCATATATTCACATAATCAACCGTTACTCAACGACTGGAACATAATTTTTCTTCATATTTAAATTTTCAAGACACATTGGTATAATATAAGTACATGTTATACACGCATTTTAGTCATTATACCGTCAAAACCAATTAGTTATCATTATTTGTAATTGTTAAGGCGCTGATGTGACAAGGTTTAATGTTTACAGTCGGTATATGTCTACTGTCTAGATATAGGAAAAAACACATTTTAAATTCTCGCTGCGTAATACTTTTAGTTATAGTTGAACTAAAATATAAAATTTTATTTAAACTAAATGCTATAATATTATATTCTTTCTCAATGTTTGATGTATTTTCTTTGATTTTATTTTTTAAATTAATATAAATACTCGTTTTCACAAATCGTTTCGTTAAATACCTAAAAAACAACAACAACATTTTAGTCACATTTAATATGATTTTAATTTTATTATTTAGACAGAGAGTATTTGTATTTTGTATTTGTATAGTATTTATTTATAATAAGTGGTCGGACGTAGTTAAAAAATGTAAATTAGCTACTTTCACTATCATATACGATGTTTTTAAACTAGTTAATTCACTATCGCTTACATATTATGTAGAGTTTATACAATCGACGTATTCAGTTTATATAACTAATTGATAATGTTTGATTACTGAAAATAATAATATTTAAAGGTATATAGAAAAAATCAATTGTACCGATTTATAATATACCGTTGCGAGTGTAGATATAATATGATATTTTTGATCCAATCGTCTTCGATCCTATACGCATAAATTACGTTGTGTTATTTCATATTTTGACTTAATCATAATAATACGATAACGTTTAATAATCCAACAATTCTGCATCGAGTGTTTGGAAATTGACCCACAATATTGATTAACTGTATAATAATTTACAATAATTAAAGTAGGTACCTACAATGAGTATCGCGGCGCCGTGCAATAATATTGTGGGCCGTGGTGGGGTATAATATTATAGTGAGACGACATCGCTCGTCGTATATGCATAATATTATTATATATCGAAACGTTGCCGACGGGCGGCCGCAAAACCGCATGCACAAACGACCTAGAATTGTTATTGTTATTAATTTATACAATCTTGTTTTAAAATCTTTTCGTACAGTATATTATACAGCTTATCTTTCCGCAATAACGGGGAAAGTTTTTGAATACTCGCGGGCTTATGATTTTTTTTTTTTTTAATTTTATTTTATGTATACCGCGGATTACAACGTGTGAAATGTAGGTAGGTGCACTGCTCGCGTTCTGGTTATTTTACTCCGTCAGAATATTTCGCAATATTAATATATCTCTAAGCGAAACCGAATATATTGAAAGAACGATATTCTTATGTACGCCGTAAACACACGCGTTATAATATCGATAAATAATGGTTTTGTTCTCTTCTTTTTTTTTCTTTTTACCGCCCGAAGAGTTTCCGCCATATACTATCGTTGTGGTATCACACGTTAAAGGTTATTACTTTATTAGGTAATTTATATTTACTGACTGCGAAACGGTTTTCAAAGATATTGTGTTATTACCGCGTGTGTCGAAGACGGCATTAGGTCTTGTTCTCGACATTTCGCTCGTTATAGACTCATCGTCATATTTTTTTGTTTTCCGCGATTTCGTTCGACTGATTTGACCACTCGGGTGTCCACGAATTACGCTCCCGACCTTGTTGATTTATCACAACCGTCAGATTTAGCCACAGTCGCAGCACAATATTATAATATATATACACACCCGTCACGGCGTCAGTTTATCGTTTGTATCTGCCGTTCACGTGCCAGTAGACGTATTCATCAGACGAACGGGCGTATATTGCTATTATATTATTTGCCTTTGGAGAACTAATATACTGCAGACATTATATCGTGTCAAGATTATGTGTAGCCACGCAATTATTGTAAATGACTTGATAATTTACCGCACCATTGAAGTGTATAGTATAGTATTAATCGCCTTCACCTAGATAAGTGCAATGTGGAAACAAAACGCTTAGAAAACTGTCGGGTGGCTAATGCCTAATTGCAGCTCGATGAACCGACGAGCAGCGTGTAATGTATTATATATTATATTATATTGCATATAGGTACCTTTACCTACTTTTATAATATTACTGAAATTTTATAAAAACATTAATTGGCGATAACTGATTATGACTTTTATTGGTACTATACGTTAGATATGTATTTCCTATGTGTATACTTATCTAATAGGCACCATAAATAACCAAGGTAAATGACCTTTCACGAATTCGCGCTGTAAAAATAGAATAAAAATACAAGTGTAACAAATATTTTAATTTTTTTCAATGTGTGAACGAACTTCAGATCTCGCATATAGGTACAAGTGTAAGTACCTTTATGAGCCACACAGAACATGTATGAACGTGAATTCAAAGCCGCTGTATAATTGCTAAACGATTATTATAATCTCGTGCAATAGAGACAAACTGTTAACTAAACAAGGTATAAAAAAAAGTCAAATGTCATTGTCCACAGGCATTGTACCCCAGATAATACAAATCGTGTCAAGATGATTACTATAATATGCATGTCTAAAAAAAACCCTATGTGTGTGACGGTGTTTACCGCGTTATCTTGTTATTATTTATTTTAATTTGTCATTGCAGTTTCGATACGTGCAGTATAATATCCTATGATAATATGTAAATGTGATCACTGCTGTTGTATAGAACATTAACGCGCATTCTCATATAGACAATTAAAACGAGTTAAGCTGGTGATAAATAATAATCGATGGTAAAAACAACTGGCATATGCTTCACTATCGGGTTTAATTGTTATTGAAGTTGTTTAAAACGCCGTTTGTACGCATATGTATCTATGTGTGCCGTACGCCTATCGACGATGTACGCTATCTGTAGTCTCGTTTCGAGAAAAGTGTGAACGATTTACAGAAAATGAATTCCAAGCGCAAGCAAACAATGGAATTAAACGCATTATAATATATATATATATATATATAGATTGCCCCGAGAAAGGAAGTACGAGGTTATCGACTCTTCATATATTAGTATATCAACGACAAGTCATCGACTGTAAATGCTAATGCCTCGGTGACAAAATGATAAACCGCTGACGACGTCGTTGTACGCTGTAGTTAGTATAGGTAGTATTTTTTTCCCGTCTTGAAATCGAATCCAAAAACCTCAACATTCTAGAAGTTGTCGAAAATATCAAACAAACGATATTTTGTCGTACCTATACAAAATTACAAATAGTGCATAACAATACTTAGTTAAAAATACGATTCCTTTTGAAATAACTAAAACATTGATCTATCGTGAAAATCAACCAGCGTAGTGAGCAGCGTATTGAGTATATATACGTATAGTGGGCGGGTGCAATGGTACATATATTATTATTTATTATCAGCGTTGTACAGTGTTTAAACGCAAAATGATTTAATATTATTCTATTCACGATTCGTATGTGTATATCACTGCAGTAATACGATTTACAGTTGACGGTCTCTGCCCATTGGTCAGAGAGAGATATATGTATAATATGGTTGTTGTGCAATTATATGTTTGTTTTGATAGTTATATGTTTTATTAGGAATAATTAAAAAAGATACATATACTCAATACGCAACCGGTACAGAAATTATATCGATTCAAATTAGTTGATTTCAATTGTATTAAAAGCGATCAGCGAGCTATAAGTAGGAAACAAGAAATAATGTCTAGAATAATTTTATTATAAGCGTTATAGAAAATCTAAAAATATCATATCCAAATGGCTATACTTGGACCAATGGTTATTTTATGTCCGTTCATGAAAATGTATTTCAAATGAAAATCAAAAAAAAAATCGTGTTTGTAGTTTAATTTTAATCATGCAGTGCCACAAATATTAATAATCCTCGAACGAATCGAGAAACTCGAGTTCTAAAATATATAATATAGATAGTTTTTTAGGTTTTAAGAAGATTTTTTTATAATATAAATATTTGTTAGAAATTGAATATTTTCAATATATTTTCTTATAACTTCCAAGCTCACCCGCCTGCCTATTTGAACAATTAAGCGTTTAATGTATTTTTAATTATAGCGAAACGATTAAATACTCACTTATTACTTATTTGTTATTACTTATTACATACGTATATCGTTATTATTTTCTATTTCACACTTCGCCGTCCATATGTAATAATATTAATAATATGACTATACGAGTGTGTTACGTTGTATTATATAATAATGTTAATAATAACATATTCGTTTAACGAGCGCCTATATAGAGTCGGGTTACACATAGGATTGTCTGCAGTCTGTGGTTTTTAAGGGGAGGGGGCCGGTTCTGTATAAAACCTCAAATAATTTAGCTCATCATCGTCCAGAAGACTCAAACGTACCGTGTATGATTTAAATGTTGAAAGTGGACGACGAAACCATTGGGACTTACATACTAATGCTGTATTATTGTATAGATTGAACCGAGTCCCCGTGTATGTATACTATAAACGTTGAAAATTCTTTTGTAACATATTATAATTCGTTCTATATAATACGTACTTATTGTACCTATACGTATATACCATACCGTCGTATAATGCGCATATAATATATAAATCGGACGTATTGAAATTTGTACATAATAATATATAAACGTTAAACGATATATAGTTTAGTGAATTTTATGTTATAATAAAGGCAATGTATCGAGTGTCCACTCGATTATACATCGTAAAATTGTAATTATATTTTATATTTATGTATTTGAAATCGTGATCAATGCTGTTCTTGATGTTATCACATTCCACGTTGTATTAAACTTTATGGTTTATGGCAATAGATCCTCGTCTGACAACCCGTGATAAATTTAATGTTTTATTTTTTATATCTATGATAAATTTGGTTTATACTCATATGAGGTAATTATATAATAATGAATAATCAGCGATTAAATATAAAAACCATACGACCACACCAACAAAATTGTATTCATAATTCATACTATATTTGCCTTCAACTGCTCAACAAATCAATCGACCTTTTATCGACAGTATAACACTATTGTATGTTTGCTTTACTATCATACATATTTAAATCTGCTATATGAGTAATACATTATAAATTATAATAATCATTATTTTGTATTTGGGATAAAATACGAAACACGTTATTATTCAGCATTAAGTTTTCCTATAGCAATATTGCATTATATAATATAATAATATTATGTTATAACATATTGCATATTTGCATGACATTATAACTGTTCGATCGCACTGTAGCAGAAAGTCAATTGATTCGAGCCTTAAGTGTGTAAGGGGTTTTTTTTACATTTGACTTTTTGACAAACCGATTCAATTGAAATCGATGAGTTTTTAATTATGCATGTAAAACATTTACTGATCGTACCGGAAACTATAGCAGCTGTACAACACAACAACAACAACAACAACAACAACAACAACAATAATAATAATAATAATAATAATAATAATAATAATAATAATAATAATAATAATAATAATATACTGTCCGTAACGCTACATCAAGCGGTCGCAGATAATGCATAACTAATTCAAACAATTATTTATGATCACGTATCCCTAGAACTCGCGTCGACTTCCTCTGAAAAAACTAGATTTATTCAATTATTAATAATAATAATAAATAATCATCATCAGCATCATGGTCGTCATCGTTATTGTTATTATTTTTAAACGTCATCGATCTGTGTGTGTGTGTGTGTGTGCAGTGTACAACGAGTATTTTGTACGCAAACAATCGTACACGAGAAGACTCGCCGCGTATATTATATATTACACGGGCGTATTCGCAGTTTCCCGGAGAACAATAAACATGTCATATAATTTACGAAGCACTCGGAAACTTTCTCCGTGTCGCATAATACAATGCGTGCATTGCAGTATTATTGTATTATTATATATATGTTTGAAACGTATCAGCGGTTGTTTCCAATTATTATTACCACACGCGATACAGATTAATTTATTTCGGAGGAAACGTCGTAAATCACCGTCCTTTGCTTGCCATAATATTGTGCTCGCAGGTATTCCGTATACACGAACGTTATTGTACCTGAATCCTATCGGATCCGTTTGCGATGACGGCCGCCGGGGCTACGCGCGTGCGGCGGTCCCGACTTTCGTCCGCGTCATCAAAGTATTATAATAATATAATGATGATATACCGTCGGCCAAAACGTTATTCTTATTTTCCGTGTTAAGTACTACATAATTATTATCATCGTTGTTATTATTATATCGTTGTGGTACGGTTATTGTCGTCGTCCAGACGCCGCTGCCGCCGTTCTGCTCGTATAGCCGAGATTTGTTTTGTTTTATTAAAGTCGTTTAAGACACGTGCACAAGAACGCCGCACGTCACATTATGTTAAACAAACCGACTGTATCAACAACACACGCCATATTATGGCTTATAATTCCTACTATATATCAGTGCCCAATTACTCGTCCGCATCATAAACAGGAAATATTTTTGACAACATTCGACTGCTGTTTGACGTCGTATAATATTTATATTCGCATGTTGTACCGGGTGAATGACTTGCCTGTATCGGACTTTTGCGGACCGTTCGAGCAACGGAGAACTGAGTCTCGTTATTTATTTATTTCTATTATTATTATTATTATTATTTTTTTTTTTTGTGGATATGACAAAAATATGAAAATAAACAAAAAAAATGTTCGTATTTGCTTGTTTACTTGTGCAATTACTTATTCGTTAGCAAACAAGAATAAAACAAATCATAACGCAATTGTTTAGTTCGATAAGTTGAAATACGACGCAGGAAACTTAAGACTATCCGCCCTTTTAAAAAGCCCATTGTGATGGGTAACATGAGACCGTTGCACACCCTCTTAGCTTTGGCCCTATAGTGGTGTATTTTCGGGAAATGCGAGTATGTGACATATTTAAATATAATTTCAGTGTCAAAATGACAACTCCAGATAAACCATATGTAATCTGTGTGCATATAAACATACATCGCTAAACGGTACAATACAATTCACAAACTCTATAAATATAATATTATGTACGCTTTATATTATTCCTGTGTGGCTGCGTTATATTTACTACCAAAAGTTTAATCGCCGTGTATCGATATGCAATAGTATTGGCCGAAAACGTTCATACCCGTATAAGACTTCGAATCCCTTTCGTTTTTTCCACGACAGCTTTTATATTGTTCGAACACATTGCGAAACTTACTGTTTATTACGTGACACGCCAGCACAAAAAGGTGCGTTTTATAACAATATATAATACGTATCAGTGTGTGTAAGTAATATTTCTCTTAAAAACGTGTTTCATACATCCAAAAAAGAAAATGGAAAAAAATACAGACGAATAATGTGAAAAAGGTCACGTTTAAACCTTTTCGACAATCAATATACATTATTATTTTATATTAACTGTTAAATAACAATATTAAATTATTATATTATTGTTTTATTATTACTATATATACGAGAACTGATTCTTTTCGTATAGACAATTTGCTATAATTCATTATCATTTTATCATTGGTTGACATAATAGACTAACAATAATGTTTTGTTTCAGGTTTTATCAACTCGAACACTCTACACTCTCTAGCTCACCTACACGGTAAGTGTATTTTTTTAGAAATATAACTACAAAATTGAGTAAACTTATATAGTTTGTCGGATAAACAATTTTTAACGATTTCACTTTTTCTCCTGTTTATTGACGATGTCGTAGTGTGTTGTATACATATATATCCGTGCACATCATCAACACAAATCATCGGCTTTATAGTAAATAGATTTTCCAGTTGTAAATCATGTTGATTTTTGACAAGGTCTCAATTATTACGTGCTAACGATACAAAATGAACTTCTCTGCCGTCAGTCAAATATAATTATAATTGACACATATTGTCTCTCTTGAAAATCCCTATACAAGTTAAACGAATATTGTTCTCCTATTATAAAATAATATACGACTATATTATATACCATAATATCTTTATACCATCTCTCTGAGTTTTATTCTACGCATTTTTCTCCCTCGTTTTTTTTTTTTTATATGCGTCAATTAATGATTTATTTAAATTATTTTTATTTTTCGTCTTGAATATGTATTATTATACACCGAAGGCCACATCTATATGATGAAGTATTAATAAACTATTTTTGAATGACTGACGAGTTCTATAATGAAGAGTATTATTATTTTTTTTTTTTTTGCTTGCTGATTATTTTAATTTGTTTTAATACGTGGCAAAATATTTTGATGAAACACTCGCGAGTTTGAGAGATTTAATTAAATCAAATTATAAACACATTCGTATATTGTTTAAATAATGTAATTTTAATTGACCATAGGTAAAAATAATTTAGTATTATTTCAATATACATATACCCTACAAACATTATTTATAATACACATATACATACATAATAATTATGATTGACACCCCGTGTTGGCTAAATCATTATAGTACCTAACGATAAAAATTATCGCAATAAAATATTCATTTCAATTTTACCTACCTATATATTTGTTATATTCTACGATAAGTACTTGAAATTATAATTTAAAAAAATATTAGCCATACTTTTTTTTTAAACTATTTAGTCGTATATATATATACTATGCTAGCAGTATTATAGTATAGCATTGATTTGTTTTATGAATGAGTATAATTATATTAACATATATATATATATATATTAGTATTCTTATTATTATATTATATTTAATTAATATAAATTATCTATTCAATAGTCACTTTCGTTGTTGACTGCATTGCATACTCATCTTATCAGTTTTTGAAATATATAAGTACTTATGCTATTAAGGTCATGACTGCTTAATTTTTCGTTATAATTACAATATAAAAAGTAGCCCAAAGCTAGGTATTACATAGGTACACCTACCTATACATGTTGTTTAACAAAAAAATAATAATAAAAAAAATGTTTCGTGTTTATACTATACAAATGCCTTTTATATATTTCTTTATGTATATAATTTGTATTTTACCGAGTTGGAAATTTGTGACAAGCATGACATTTTTTTCACATATACAACGACCATGAAAATCTGCTTACGTTAAAGAAAACCTTTATCCATTGCAAAACGTACCTATTATGTAGGCTTGTCAAACACTCCTTCACTGTATCTAAATACCTTATGCATACTTAGGTGAAAAAATCTTTACCAAAAGGATTTTCATTATTTTTGACATGAACAACAACGTGATTCTAAACTGAAGTTAACAATTTGCAGTTATTAATTTTAACCGAGTAAAGTAAATGATGTTTAAAATGTAATTATATATAATCGTTTAGAATTTCAAATAAATATATACATAGTAATAATAATTAAAAACAGTATTATTATTTGTATATACTTCTGTAATTAAAGTAACAGAATACAAATTTAATATAATCGTATTACACCTTTTAACATTTTTTTTTTTCATTTCGTTGTTGACTTTTAAAGAGTTTAAATTATTATTTTATAATTATCTTGAGTGTGAGATTAATGTAGACATTAATTATAATTTTAAAAATATTTTGTAATGCTTATGTCTGTAAAAGTAATTATTTAGTAAAAAAAGTAAAGGCGGTGCTATATTTTGTTTTTCTGATAATTAAATAACTTTATCTAGGTACCGTCCACTTGATCATTCTGACTGTTTGACTGTTTATTTTAGATTATGATCAGAGGGACGAATGTATTAGTTTTTTTTGTATTATTTCTATAAATCTATGTATAAAAAAATATTTATTTGCTTGATCAAAATTTTTGAAAATGTATTACAAGATCTTACATCATTAGTTGTTCTTATATCTGTATAAAAATAATAAAAATACCTAGGTAAGTTTTTTTGAAATTAAAATTTTGATGAAGTTTGTCAAAATCACAAAATAATGTAAACAACTTTATAGTTACAGAAATGTAAAACAAATTTTCTTTTTCTTTTTAAGTTATGAAAATGTAATACAAGATTTCTTATGAATAGTTTATACTGAAACTATAAAATCTTGGAAATCTATGTAGACAATTATTTTTTTATAGACTGTTATCATGAGTTTAAATTTTGATAAAACTTCATTTAGATGATAAATTACGATTTTAATTATTTGTTATAATTTAAAAACATTAATCGTGGAAACTTAAAACTTTTGCATAAGTTACTGCTATGAAATCGCGGTTAGTAGTTGGTCTGATCTCATCCCGTCGTCTCTCATAACATATTATAAATCCCATTGTATAATGTATACATATATTATATGACGTATTCTGATCAAATTATATTTTTATAAAAAAAAAAAAAACCCAACTTATACTATTCAACAAATCCTGACGCACAGGCGTTGAGAGTTCTAAAACGTAATAAGTAATATATTATTCGTTTGATGATCGTCCGACAACAGATTTGTTTAGATATATTTCCACGGACCGGCCAAACCAAACCGTGGCACGCACGCGACTTTTCGAATCAATCTCTTTTTGACCCATCGCAACCCGTCGGCCGACAAAACACTTTTGTGCATATAAACTCCTATATATATGCGCGCCTGTGTGTGTGTGTGCGTGTACGCCAAAAAGACGAATAAATCTGGGAAAACGTCGCCCGTCATGCATTATTCATTTTTCCCCTCCCCCCGTCGCGCTCGATTACGGCAACCCCTCCTCATGCCCATCATCGGATCCTAGTGAACGCGACTTCGATTTTCTGACGTACCTCCTCTGCTTCTGTTCGTTACCAGTTTTATATAATATTATTATTTAATATTTTGAATTTCCATCGTTAAGAAATTATATTAAATTATTCTATTAAAAGCTAGGCTTTGGTATAAACGTACTGACACACCGCTGTTACCCCGTCACCCTCCCATTCGCTAGCATTTTATTTAATATATATGCCATCAGCCATTATTATATTAATAACGATTGCCGTTTCACAGCCGTTTAGTTACGGTCAAAGTGGTTAATCAACCGTCGTGAATGAATTGATTATACGGCGGGGTTTTAACAGCCGTGCTTACCCATGTTTGAATATATAAATGTATACAATAATGTTATATTATATTTTCATGCGATGTACAACATAGCATTGTGCTGTGCGTTTTACACGGGTCGCAATGACATGATGTAAATATTATTTTATTGTAATTTACACTGTGTGAGAAATATCGTACAATGATGACACCGAAAACAACGAATATACATAGTGTTACCACGAGTATTCGTTGTAATTAAAATCCGCGATCGGAAATCATAATACATTATAATATTACATAGTTACTATTAATAATATAATATCATAATATTATATACTTATAGCTGCCTATGTATGACCTATCGTCCGTGTCCCCCTGACCCCTTTAGACTCCATGTAACTGTTGTCGTCGTGTGTAAATAATACGTAGATTACTATAATAATAAATTGTATTCCATAAAGTGTTCTGTATGATCAATTATTTTCCCTTCGTCTAATTAACATTGATAAACATCGCTTTAATGATATACACAACTCGGAGAAGCAACACTTCCTGTCCCGAGCATACTTTTAATTTCCGTTCGTCGTGAAACTATTTAAAAAAAAATATATATTCAGTGACAAACTTACACCAAAAACAGTTTCAATTAACATAAAGTGCGTTTTTTTTATTTTGTATTGGGGATTCGTTGTTTTAAAAAGTTAAAAAAAAAATAATTGTCCTGTGAAACCCTTTTTAGATTACAATATTTCAAAGAAAATGCGTTTATTAATATACATTCTTCGTCGTTAATTAACTACACAGGTACCATCTATAGTTTATTCAACTGTTTTGTTACCTACCCATTTTAATTAGATTTAATTAAAAATATTTACGATATATACCTGCAATTACAAATTTACACTATTATATAAGATGATGGTTATTGTGATATGAAAATTATTGCATAACCAATATTAATATATAATATATTGTATAATACATTTGTAAAAAAATTCAGAGTATAATAATTATAAGTATACTACACTAAAATATAATAGAACTGTTTTATATTTTATGTAAAACAAGTAAGAACTATTATTCTTAGTAGGTAGTAGGTACATAAACTGTTATTACTTAAAATCATTTGCTTAAAAATTGTCAGTAAAAATAAGTGGTTCTAACAAAAAAATTAATTGTTTGTACTCGTATTATTACAAGATACTTCTTAATGGATTTCCTATTCTTAACAAATTTAAAAATCATAATGGAGCTCAGCTTATAAGATATTGAATTTTAAAAATGTTTTGCGAATTTGTATAAGAGGGTTTTTTTTATTTTACATTGAAATATGTATAATTAAATTTAATCGTGGACATACGCTCAATAAATTCTGAAATTAAAACAATACATTTGTATAGAATTTAATCATCTTTTTTTTTCTATACAGTGCAAAGCTTATTTTTTCCGTTTTAAAAAATTCCTTTGAAATTATGTGCGGGTATTGATAAATGAAAATGTAATTAAATATGTTTCTACGTATAGTGTGCTGATTAAAATTGAATGGCATTAAACAACTCTGTCTGGAATTGGGCGTGTATTATTCGAATGGTTATTTTCATAACGTTTTATTATATATGTGTACATATTGTTATATCTAAAACAACATTTAAAAAAAAAAAAATATGTCAATTATTGTATTTAGAGGGCTCTGACCTCTACTGTATGGTGTCCACATTATCATTACGTTATACCGCCGTGCATAATTTTAATTAAGGTAATCGCATTGGGAAACAATAATATTATGTGCAGGCGACGGTGACAAACAGCGACTCCCCGGGTATATACGTGTTTTAACGCGTTATAGATACGACCCGTACGCGGGTAGAGTTTGAGCATCGGCCAAAGGTCCTATCTAAGACGGCATTTCAGTATCTCACGTTTTATTAGAACAATATAATAAAATAAAATTAATACACGCTTCTTTTATGCATGAGTTACAATTTTTGCAATTATACTAAAATATCTTTATAAAAGAGTCGTAGAAAAATTAATTGTTGTTGAGTTTTATTGTCGCCTGAAGTATTCTTAATTTGGTCTATTTTTTTTTTCTGCAAACTTGGTCATTAAAATCATTAACCATAATATACTAGCTATTATATTATTCGAGAGTTTATCACTAGCTTAGGCTTTGGATATATATATATATGATTATATGAATGATTTTTTTTTTAGTTTGCTAATTACAATAATATTTTTATACGTAGAAAAGTCATGCTAAATTATTATTATTACGACAGAAATTATTATCACGACGAGACTAATAAATGTTGTGTGTGCGCGCACTGGTGTATGATGATGGCTAGTGAATTCGAAAGGCAAAACACAGCTGATGCAATTCAAAGTGTTCTATGCCATTATTATTATTATTTTTTTTTATAAAAATAAAAACAATTTACCTACCTATAATATTGTCGTATGAATGTCGTTGTGCCGATGTCAACCCGTAGCGTGGTGTATATATGGACACGTGCATATTTTAATATAATGCAATAATACATATAACGTATTAATATTATCATGCCGGAATTTCGGTGTATATTTTGGAGCTGCAATGTTTGCCGGCGGCGGCAATGGCCTGGGGGCGCCATAAATTCGTGTCCAACCGAGTATCGGGCGACTAGGCGGGGTCGAGCTGCGTAGTCGGTGGACGATAAAGTCACAATAATTCGCAGTTAAACGGCGCGGCTACCGGGGAAGAAGCAGGGCGCGCGCAGCTTTTCGACCGATTTACGAGATTATTACGCTAAACGACGGTGTTTATATTATATAGTGTAATAATATGCATATATATATATATATACGTTTGTATAAAATATATAATATATAGCAGCCGCCTGAACGGCTACAGTATTTCGGAAGCCGATGCGAAAACGAGGGCATTGGGACAGGTTGTGATATTATAATATGTTTATAATCCGAGTATCGTAGACTCTCCGGCGTTTTACACTTTAATGGTAAAATATATGAAAAAAATTCCTTACGCCGTCGCACTACACCTGCGTAATTGTAATTGCGTATAAAATAGTGTCATATATATTACAACCACTACAGTGATGAGGCATATTATAATATAATATGACCTTGGCCGCCACTAGCTGAAAAAGGTTGGGACAATTTTTTATTTTTTTTTTTTTTAAACACAATTTAAAACACTAGGTTTATGATATTATATTATGGACAATGGTTGAATGCTTTATCGTTGTGTTCTTTTTCCTTTAACAATTAACTTAAAAAACAAAACGTTATTTATTTGCTATACTGTGCAGTATAATATTGAAAACGTGTTTTGATCTTAATCGCTGTATTTTAACTACTATAATTAACTTCAATTTGTACTAGCTATTATACTCATATAGTGCGAGTAGGTATAATAATAAAAAAATAAACATGAACTATTTGGATTAAAAACGTATTCAAGATTTTTCTTTGCAATTATTTTTCGTTCTATAATTTGCGACTAAAAACTATCCTGTAGTTATAAATGTATAATATACTTATTGTATTATTGATATAAAAACAGTATATTTGTAATTTTTAGCATACAATTTTCAAAAAAGTGTATTTATAAAATTATTTGATGGAAGTACAATATTGCAATCAAAATCATTTAATATATAAACAAATAAAAAAACAAAAACATTTCATTGATTTATCAGCGTCACGAATTCTTTTTAAATCAATTCATGTTGAGCACATTTCATTCTTAATATTATATAATTTAAAATACTCTACTTATGTTTTATGCAGAAAAACAACACTTTTTCGTTCTGAATTTATTAATTAATCAGCTATTTATTGAACCGCATGATTACTTAATTATTCAAAAATCAAAGCGTTTGTTTTAAGTTTACTTTAGTCAACAACATACATTTATGCATGAAAAGTAATTTTCAAAAATGCGATATACATTTTAAACAAATATGTATACAAGTGAACTTTAAAATCATGTAAAATCTCGTTCTTCTTTTTAATCGTTGACTTTTTTTCACATAACATTTCTTCATAATTCGCTTTGACTGTTTTTGAGTAGACGCAACCAGGCGCAATCATTAAAGCTACCAGGCAGACACAGGAAACCACACCAAGAACGGGCAAACTAAATTAAAATGAAAAGGAGGAGGGGCACCTTTAATTTTGACATTTTAAATTTGCATGGAACTTTTTTATAACTTTATGACATAACGCCTTCTTTTTTAATAAAATATTTCTGTTTAATTTTAAATATTAAATTAATTTTACAATGTCGGTATTTATTTATTACTATTGTCATTATTTTTTTTAGTACATAATTGCAATCAGTTTTAAAAAATCTATATACCTAAAATAAAAAATTGTTTTTTATTTAATTATTGTAGCATTAATTTAATTTAATTATTTCATCATGTATGTCATATGGATTGTGTCAGTGCTTGGGATCATACTATTCATATTGAATATTATGCTAAAAAAAGTACATATAGTTAATATAGGTAGTTACTAATTATTTTAATTCACACTTTTTAAAAACGGATCCATATTTAACGTTATACATTTATAATAAATTATCACGTGGCGATGAAGAATATATTGTTTAGTGTTGCCATACTCTGTACGAATATACATTATACCTATATACATTTTCGACTACAATCAATCACGTGAATCTTAACATTCATTGTCTTATCTTCTATGCTGTCATCAAGAATATTCATTTTTTAGTTTTTGTCCCTTCTGACGACTGCTGCATCATGCTGGTCGATTATGTAAGTTCAAATGAAAACTGTCTATATTTTGCTCTCTTCATCGAATTGTTGTCTGGTCTCGGAAAGAGAAGAAAAGAAGCTAACGGAAGTATAGTGTAAATAGTAGAAAGAGATATTATTCGTTGAACTCGCACCCTCACTCTCTTATCACTCCTACCTCACTCTATCACTCTCTCAACCACTGTATTTACACTATAGTGAACTTTGTGCGTTTGGGCGTTTCCGTAGCCGTCACGTTATACGACCCATTACCAGAAAAAAAAATGTATAAAAAATAAAATTCATCACGCTCCAGCAGAGCAAACTCAATCCGACCACATCCCAAGTTGTATCTAATGGAAGTATTTTCTCTCTAAATTTATCGATGTATATAAGTGAATGTCAGCAAGATACACGCTGTGAAATTCTATAAACTAATTGAACAATTTGTGTAGTTGATGACATTTCGTTTACTATTTTTTTTTTTAAATAAATGTATAGTTCAACAGTTCATAAAGTAAAAATTGTTTCAATAATTTCAAAATATTAGAAAATAAAAAAAAAACCAATTAGCTTATATTTTTTTATAAATCGTATTTTGATTCTAACTCTTTAATATAACCACTATAAAAATGGGATGAACATTTAGTTTTTAAATTAATAGTTGAATAAGACATATTTCTCTTACCCGACCTTGTTAAATTCTTTATAAATATTTATTAAATCAAACAAATTAAAATACCTTAATAAATATATTTTATGATAACCATATATTTAATTCTCTTTCATAACTTTTATTATAAATTTATTTAGCTACAACATTCAAAAATATTGAATTCTAATATTTGAATTTAGTTATTTCTGTAATGTTGTGAAATTCGATTTATCGTTAACTTTGAACTAATTTTATTTTTGTGTATGATGTTATGATGCATAAAATCGTTTTAAACATTTTTATACTGTAAGTTAATATTTAAACATGACGCGTTCATTTCTCAAATTGTCATAAATTTAACGGTACTTTTAGTAAGTAAAATAAACTTTAAAAAATTATACAAATTATCTAATATTTCACATTAAAAATACATTACCACACAATGCTGTATACGAGTTTTATGTCCTTATAAGTCTAGACTTATTAATACCCGAAACACTGTATGTTTAAAGAGATGCATAATCTTAAATAGAGTAAAAAATATATTTATATATATTTAGAAAGAAACGGTTTGTTGCTTTGATTAGTAGAATGTCTGTTTTCTCTTGTTTATAGAGTCGGAGCACAAAATCTAATCTATTTTGTTCTCCCAGTATTATTTATTGTTTTGAAATCCGGATATATATATTAAATTTAATTTGAACAAAATTATTCGATTTTAATTTAATTTCGGTTATCAATATTAGTTTTTTTCTGATTAAAATTTAAAATAGTTCAATGATTTTATAATCTTATGTGTTTTATATTATTGCATAATATCGATTTAATTTTCGTCTGATTTGTATTTTGATTTTAAACATAATTTTTTTTTTCTTTCAACAAAAAATTACTTACATTTTTACGATACATATTTAAATATGTACATACATGACATAGTCATCTTTCGCGAGTTTCATACGTTCAAAAACAAACTGTTATTATGGAACGGGCCAAAAAAACAACGAAAAATTAGTTATTATAACTTAATATCTACTCTGGATGAATAGTATGCCTAAAATAAGCTAATTTTAAATTTTAATTAATTATTTGTTTACATTTTAAATCGATTTATTTATAAAAAATGTAGAACGATTAAGTTTATAAGAAATATTGACTTAAATTTGTTTATATTTAAATATACGTTTTGAATATCATAAAAAAAAATCAATTTTTATGTTACATTTTATTTCTTAAAATATTTCTAACTGTATGTAAATATTTTATTTAAAAGAAAGAAAAGCCTTTGCAACATCTAAGGTTATTAGACTTGTGTAAATGCTACATCGTGTTAAAAAATTAAATCTAAAGGGTACACGTTTTTATGTGTATATACATATTGATATTGGGGTTGTCTAAGATTGTTCAACATTTTAATTTGTGTGAAAAAATTTAAGATTTTTATAGATTTTTCATCGTTTAGAGTTTCTTCTAATTATTTATTTTAATATTTAAAATCGATTTCAAGCCTAGGCAATATTCTAAAGTTACAGCCGTACGTAAAATGCTGTCATATTAACATATTGTTATGTATATTAGGTAGGTGCTCCATTCATTTTAACCGAATTAAGCCAGCTATTCACATGATATTATTATAATATATGCGCATGCGTGTTCTTGTCTTGATATTATACGACACGGGAGATTTTCGTCTCTTATTATCTTTTATGATGAAAAATATTTTTCTATTTATTCGTGTCTTTAACATATAAATACACATCGTGATCGCGGTCAATTGCATACATTAACACTATATGAATGATCAATTTATTAATAGAAAAACAATTCTCCACGCCTAAAACTTGACGAATTTTGTGGTGAAAAATTATTTGTATACATTTATAATATAATATACGAAAATACATTTGTACGGTTTAGCTCATATTATACTAAACGTAAATAATATTTTATTAGGTTAAGTGTGGTAGTGTTGTTTCATGAATCATAATTTATTTTTCCATTTGATATTTTATATTCGAATACAGAAAATAATAAATACAGTTAAGTAATCAAATACTCTAAAGTGTAAGGGTAGAGAACAATCACATTTTTTCGGCGTTATTATTTTTTTTTATCATTATTATTATTATTATTTTATTTTTTTTTAAAACCACCATCCATTAGTGTACGTACAGTTTATTTTGAAAAATATATTTAACGTACTTTACTCTTTTCATTTGTCATAAAAGCAAACGGGACCCACCAAATAGTGACGCAAGTATTCAGAGTTTCGAAAAAATAACTGTTCAAACAACATGGGAGTTCTTTATTTAACTAGGAAAAAAAATCGGCCATTGCCAATAGCAACGGTTCACTGACGTTCCATTTTATGTGACAAAACTTGCTGAAATAATAATACACAATACAACATGGTTTTTTATACACACTACACGTTTTATAAAAATATGGTATTTTTTTTTCATCACAGCAGTTAATTAATTAAATCTAAATATTTTATTATACCTACACTCACTTACAGCATTCCGAATTGTTTCCATTACATAATACACATGCTGGATGTGGTTTTAACTGATTGTTTTTCATTTGAATGATTATATTTTGGTGTTTATTAAATAATTACGTGATTAATTTGATTATGTATGATGTAGGCAACTATGTATAATGTCCATGGTCCGTTGTTTTGTTACTTATATCATTGATTTTTAGAATATACTCGTATATATTCTAAGAATAATGCTTGTACTAGATTTACAACGTATAAAATGTGTAAGCATTGTACTTGACGAAGTTGAAACGTACTTTATATACTTATATTTGATTAGATTTTCTATGGGTTAAATACATAATAGAATTAACGTAAATGCAATTCTAACAACTGGATCAACTATAAGCAATAATGGTTAGGTCTAATAGGTTGGCAAATAATTATTTTCGCGATTGTATTTTTTTTTTTTTTTTTTTTACATTATTGACTATTGTTTTTAAAGCAAACTGAAAAACCTTTAATGGTTTTAATGAAAAGATTAAAATGTCGATTATTTGTACTTAAACTTGCTATGTATAGTATAGTTGCTATCAAAACTAAAACATATTGAAAAGTGTAATGAATTTATGAACCAACTATTACTGGGTAATTTGATTTTGATCTCATCTGTTGTTATTCTAAAAAATATTATCATTTTCTCTATTTTTAATAGGTAAAATTTTTTCGAAGTATTCAATGAACGTAAATCGAATTTAAACGAGTCATTAATTAAATATATGTATTTAATGTTTAGATAATAATAACGAGTACTCACTTTAATATACTAACATTTTGTGGTATACGCTTTTGATTATTAAACATAAATATTCGAGAAATACTAGAAAACATATTCTGTTTTGGAATATGCCATTAAAAATGTATGTTGTAATTTATAATCGTAAATAGGTACTTTACTTAAAAATTATGTTTTGTATAACGTTAATAGTTTTTGAAATGATGAGTGTTCTACGTTAACAGAATTATTCGGGCGTGGCGTAGGTGTAATATTATTATGTTACGGACTCACGAATTTAACAGAATGGTGGACAGAAACTATATACTCGAATAAATGAACTTATGATTGAACGGGTTGTACTAGCCTACGCTTGCAATAACCAACTTTATAATTTATAGTTTAGCTTATAACAGGTGGAAAATTTGTGAAACAATTCATATATAATGTAACTATGTTGTAATCGTCAATATAGAATGAAAGTATAAGAGTTATATGATTTAAGTTACCAATGAAATGATTAATTTTTATATATTAATATAAATGGAAAATATATTATATATTCACCGAGACATCTATTGTATGAATACTGTATTTATTACAAATAATGTATAATAGCCAAGAGAAGATTTGGAAAATGTGCTTTCTAATATATATTTATGTGATAACCTGGCACAGGAAGGTCAGGAAAAGAATATACAGTTAACGATAAGAGTACCAATTTCAGATGCATTTTGTTCCCAGCTGAATCCTGACACCATCACGTCAGTGACTGACGGTCAGTCTATTTAGTTACGTTACTTAATTCCTTACAAAATTATATTGAACTTTTTTTTTATTCTAATATATTTATATTATTCTACAATATACTTGTTTTACAATAAATCTTCAATTAACTATACCACTCTTCTTTTCATTATTATACAGTCGATTATTGAACGATAAAGCATGAAACTAAATATAATATAAAAATCCGATATTCCATCATAATAATAAGCTACAGCTAATTAGTCATAACTCATAAGCATAACTCTTCATATTTAGGTTATACTTATCTCTAATAACTCCAAAATCATACATAAAGAATAACTCCATTAATCTTCATTAAATAATTTAAAAAAATAAATGATTACAATAAATCTAGTTTCAATTGTAGGTAATACTATTTGAAAATCGGTTGATATAAACTATGATATTCACATTTTTAATTTTTTTTATCTGTATGATAACTCTGTTGTATACACTCGTCTATTAATATACATGCTATAATTTTTTCCTATATGTATTATAATTTCGTCGAATATTTACAATGCTTTAATATGAATAAAACACACATTTTTTTCAAAACAAAAAAACTGTGTATATTAAATAATAATTTTAATTTTCCATCGTCTAATAATTAATAAGTTGTAGTACTCTAACCTGGAACTCTTAGCTCGTACTTGTTGGTATCTTTTACCAACGTCAGAAACTCAAAAATGATAAATATGAATTTGTGGAATTTTTGTAAAGTAAACTCATCGAAGGAATGTAATGTATCATGTTATCTGTGTATTAAAATACTATTTCAAGCAGACAGTAAAACACGTATTATCGGCAAGAAAAAAAGTAAATCGAAATTTTTAATAATTTTATCATAATATTTGCGCATTTATATATACACAGTTGGTATTATGGTGTTACGAGATATCATCCGCGTAGTAAATAATTCGTCTCGAATATAAAAATAATATGCCACTAAAAAAAAACCTATGTTGGAGGAGAGGCAATCCGAGAACACATCATTCGGTTTTTGATTTTATTATAATCTTTTTTCATAAAAAAATTATATTATTTTAACGGTTCACTAAAATTTAATGAACCGATCAACACGAGCACTAAATCATGTCTTAGGGATCATTAACTCGCTATTGATTAATTAAACGTTTAGTGATCGTTTGTCAATGCCGGATAATGGGTAAGGTATCGGACTACCGAGTTTTATATTACGGTTTAATAATTCAATTCAATTATAATATGTTCTATAAATATTTTTCCAAATTTATCAGTATTCTAAAAAAAAAAATCAATTACGACGAAACACTCATAAACTGGCGCACCGAGATTCTCTCTGTAGCTCGCCAGCTCAATCCGGGCCCGTCGTTTACGGAACCCGGCATTATAGTCTTGTATTATTTATTCGTTCAGACATCACGGCCACCACGTGATGGCTTACCTATGCTATATCATCTATGTTATAATAATTTATTATTAGAACAATGATTCGCAACAAACAAACATGGTGGTTAAAAAACACGGCATATACAAAATAGTTATAAAATCGTATCGGAAAAGTCGATAGTGCGCGCGGCGTAAACCGTACGTGGCGTCGACGGCGTTCGTGACACAGTTTTCGCGCGGGGTCAGAAGCCCGTGAAACGCAGTGTCTACTCCCCCTCGTTTCTCTGCCAGGTCTATGCTTCTCACTCCCACTCCCTCTCCGTCTCTCCGTCTCCCCGTTTAAATCTCTTTCCATCCAGTTGTACGCACGTTAAAAATTACTCGGCGGAGCTTTTTGAACGTTCGCCACTATCGCCGCCCCGTCGTAAACGTCTGGCGGCCCGGTCCCTGGGGACCTCCGTCCCCACAGGAATTTAATTATAACCGCTGGAAAAAACCGACGTGTGTGTACGTGCGCCGGTGTGTGTGTGTTGGCGTACAAAATAGGTCGTATAACTCGATTGCGGGGGTAGACTTTTTTCCTATTTAGTTTTTCTTCAGCTTTTTCATGTTTTGTTTCCACGAGTGTGCTTTCACGTGTATATATATATATATATATATACGTGTTGAAGATACACGCTTATTGTCACTCTGCACCTTATACTACTGAAACATAAATACATGTAGTTACCGCAGTACACGTTGTCGTCGTTTCTCTATTTTTAGTATACGACGGAGGCAGAAAGAGAGAGGGAGAGAGAGAGACATACCGTATAGAGACAAGGTAAGCGAGAGAGAACAATGTTTCGAATAATGCCATTTGGTTGTTTCGTACTTTATTTCTTTTTCTAATAATAAATCTCTGTTATTATTCGCACCGACTATACTGTGGTAGTATAGTAGCAGTACTATACATTTGCTATATCTGTATATAACTACGCGCGTCCACCCTACCGGGCTGGACAAAACGTATGCGTCCCCATTGTATCTGCGTCCTATATATAATATGTGTGTGTGTGTGTGTGTGTGCGCGCACGCTTACAGTTAATGTGTCTGCACCTATACAAGATATATATATATATATATATATATATATATATATGTAGCTCCACTATATGAACGACCGAGTTTTTCGCGCGCGAATGTTACGCGAATATAATGGCGGACATTTCTGTCGAGTAATTTTAAAAAATCGATTCATCCGGGAAACAAAAGGTTCGTTTTCGATTTCGAGAGGTGCCTATATATCGTATTATATTGTATACAGTATACGCTCTCTTTCGCGGGTGTGTGGGTTCAAGTACAAATGTACAATTGATGCTGCTGCGCCCAAGTGTCGTCTGTCTGCGGCGTAGGAGATGGAATAACAACAACATCAACGGGGAAAAAAATAAAAGAAAAAAATGTGAAAAAAAAAACAGACCCTACCGCGTTAACTAATGGCTTTTAGAGCCCACCCGCCGCCACGCCGCCGTATATACCCGTCGTTCGTGTCTATAGTGAGAGCTGAGTAAGACAAAAGGTTTAAAGTGAAACCATGGAAATGTTGGGATTTGATAAATGATCTGCATGGCGATTATACAAACGGTGTTCCAAGTTTTGCCGGTTTCGTATCTATAATTCTCGCGCGTGTGTACGGTTGTGTAGCACAAAATATAATATATATATATATATAGGATATACAGCTACAGCTTTTGCCGCCGTCTTAATGACGTCGACTGGGTATTGAAAAATGCACTAGGTATATATTATGTGTGTATATTATATATAGTTTTGTTTTAAAACAACGTCTGCTCTTCTCTCGTTTACATCGTCGTCTCGTCCGTAGAGATACGTATCATGATTTCTGCGAGTTTCCCACCCTTTTTCGTTGAATACGTCTCGAGTGGTACTTGGCCATTAAAATTGTAAATTTTTTCATCTTGGATGGCTGCGGGTAACTACTATGGACGAGACTCGCACCAAACAACCCCCCCGAGTCTGGTATATTTTTTATTATTTTTTTTCTACTATTAATTTTATTACCTTGTCTGACAAAACCAACTCAGTAATAACAATACGGATGTAAATCTGAAAAGGTTTTTTTTGTAAATATTCAACCGCAACACAAAAAGACAAAAACCTTCATTGAAATTTGACCCTAATATTATTTGTATTAATATTGTTTAATTATAATTAAATTTGTATACGATTTTGTTCGATCTCCTATATGATATACACATTAAATTCGTAAATGTTTATTATTAGAAAAAAATTTTAACACTGATGGTAGGTTTTGTTGGAAGGTTTATCTAGGTGTTTTGAGAGGTAAAAAGTTTAAATTCTTCGTAATTGGGTATTTTGTATACATTGACTTATCATTGAGTTCAAATTTAGGACAATCGTTACAGGAACCTGCAGCTTAAACAGGTACATTTTACAGTACAGCTATAGTTCTTTGTTTTAATATAAATTTCATTGTGGTAAGAGTATAGTACTCAATAATAAAATAAGTACTTAATTAACACTATATTATCTAATCAATCAAACTCGAATGGATTAACATTATTCGTATATAAGTTCAAAGACTTTTTGGAGAAATTAAATTATTATAAATATGAATATTAACTTTGTCTGATATCTACTTAATATATTATACGTGGCGCCTAAATAGCTTGCCTTATTGTAAACTTTTTGACATTTACTTTCTCACTGTATACAGTATATCTTACAGTCGTTATAAGCTTAATTTAAATTAAAACTAATAAAATGCACACTCGTGGCTGTTAGAACCATTGATATACACTTTTAAAGTTACACCAGCAAATTATTGTAATTTGTCAAGAAATAAAGCTATACATCATTATTAATCATTCGCCAAGTACCCCCCCCCCCCACGTCACAAAAACAAATGTTTTACACTTAGAACGTGAAACTAACAGTTTTAACTAAATCTCCAGCCATTTAAGTTGATTATATAGATACAAAAGTATCGGATGTAACGCCCCTAGAATTGAAAGTATTTTTCCAAAGAAAATCGTATTATTGTTATTATATTAAAACTCCGTTAACCCGTCAAAGCGATCGATATATATTTAATACTCATACATACATAGATTAAAGGGTCGTTCGTTTTCACTCGTAGATAATAAACAAAATAATATAAAAAATCGACACAAAGTTAAAAACAAAAAAAAGTTTATCATGTGCATTATAGTAGTTCGTATATGTATCAGGTTAGACGATAAGAGCGTATAAAACGAGGTTATAGGATTTGTATAAACAAATAGCGTTTTTGGCTGGTAAAACTATATACACATTTATGTATTATATTATGTAACTGCAGAACCGACGAAGGAATTATTTTCGATCTTGCGCAGGTGTATTCCGACGATGTATTTTCCGATATTAAAAAAAAAAAATCTCTTCTGTGATGTGTCGTCGACGTCTTATCCGGTTTTTCGTGGCCCGCCGCATATACGACAAACGATTTATCTCGGGTCTATTTAGAGACAAGTCTTTCCCCATCCTTCAAACCCCGGGCGACGCGATCTACTAAAACAAATTAAAGGGCGTCTCCTTTTCGGGGCAAGATTAACGGCTCTCGATTTACGCGCGCCCGCTTCCGAATATATATAAAGTATTTGTGTATATGCTGTGTATACGACTCCAGCGGTGACGGAAATTCGTATCAAAGACCTATAGTGTATCTGTTTTTCATCTCTTTCTCGTTCTTCCATATACCATCGCCACCTCCGTACCGCTTTCATCGCCACCTCGTCCATTGAATAAAATTGTGTCGTAAATGTATTATCACTATTGCTGGGTTCGTTTTTTTTTTTTTTTTTTTATATATATATAATACGAATGTTCGGTACGGACGGACTTCATCGGTGTACCGGAAACGTAAGAAGTGGATTTTTTTCATTTTTATTTTGTTCCTAAGCGGTTTTTAGATGTATTATTTTGAAAATATTTTGATAATATGATACGTAAAATATTCGCGTATGCGTTTTGTTAATAATGCGGAATTGTGTAATGCGTTATTTTTATTATTATATTTTATTTTTCATCCCTCCGTTAGAATAATATTGGTTTACCGAATTTAATATTTCTATTGGTATTTATTCTGACGGGCATGATGGTGCGTATAGTACAGTACATATATACTATGTGATGTGTTGGTACGTAGTTTTTCCATCTCGAAAATAACACAATTTCTATATTCCGTGTGATAGACGAATGTTATGCGTCGTATGTATGTGTGTGTATTCTATATATTATTATATAATATAGTTTTATATACGTATAAGTTTTATTAACACTTTAGTTGTATATTGTGTGCGACGAGGTTTTACGAAGAAATAATAATATTATCATTTTCCATTGACGTCGATGCGACGGCTCTCTACACTGTACACACGTACACATGCGCTCTCGCGCTTATACATATGTTGTGTTTCAATATATATATATCCTGTTCAGTTTTGACAGTAGTGAATCGCCGAACAATTTCTGCGGACGTGCCGCGAATAAAAAATGTACGTGCACTATAATACGTCCAACGAAAATACACTCTCGAGTCTTGACCCCCGAACAATCGTTTATTTTTCGACACTCTTCCGTCTAACCACTGACTCGGGGGACGCGGCACACGCCAATTGTTGTTATTGTTGTTCCGTAGTAGGGACCTATGTACCTACGTATAGACGCGTATATATATACATATACTACTGTGTATTGTGTACTTACGAATATCCGCTGAACCGATGGATCACGAAGGATGGGTGGGTGGTCGGCGCGTGTTTACTCGGGCCTTCACGGGTGACAAACGACATCGGACGCACGAAAAACGATAGTTTTCTTCGCGAAACAAATCTGAATACGGTGCGACCCTCTCCAACTGTGAACGCCGAATTTTTACACGTAGCGATAATAATATGTATTATGATTGCTCTCACAGTTGCTGTCCAACGTTTATACATACATGATAATTCACCAAACGTTCTCTCCGCATTTTCCCCTTCAATAATTACACAATTTTTCATAATTTTAATTAATAACATTTCCCCTACACATTATATTATATTATATTATAGTAATACGAAATGGTGATGATCTCCGACAAACGTTTTCGGTAGTGTATGTGTACTTTGTATTTGTGGTGTGGCGTTAGTACGATTATGTGTTTAGTGCATATACCGCGTAAAACGTTCGTCTGTTCTATTGGTTTGGGTTTGCAGTAAGTTGTAATCAATGCGCGATATGAAGACGCAGGCGTGCTCGCCTATATTATGTGTTGTTGTTCATCATGCACTAAATTTGACGAAATCGAGAACTTTAAATATTATTATTATTTCAAAGTTTTTATAGCCCATCGAATGTCTGATTATCTTTCACCGTATTGGTACATTTAATCTGCAACTGAAGTTTATACAAAACCATATTACACACATTTCGTAAATATAATGCCAGTACGACTATTTTTAGTATATTATATGTATAAATATATAAACATAATATTTGTGTGAATGCGTATTTTGTATATACTTTTAATTTGGTTTTGGTTAGTTATTTTAATTTTAATACATTTATCATTACAGTGTTTATATCTTAAACCAAATTTGCGTATGTGGACCTATACCTTATTTATATATATAGGTATATTAATGTGCAGCATTTTAATTGATTGAAATCAGTAACCATATATAGTTTCTATAATTCGCGATGTAATACGATTATTTTAATCCTCAATGACCTCTCTTTTAACTCGATTTGAAAAGTGTTACTGACTATCTATAACTATAATTAATATACTGATGATACACCAATATTTTCCGGGGTATTCTCGTACCTCTCTGATCCGCTTACCAAAACTATATTTATAACCCATACACCCCACTCGTCAGGATTTCGATCTTTATATATCAAAATACTCCAAAAAAATTTTCTACTTCAGACTATGAAATTAAAAATGTACGTTGTCATTTTAAAATAAAATTGTTTTCTTTCGACGTAAAATCTTTTTTATCAAAAACGTTAATAGGTTTTGAAATAACGATTGTTGTCCGATAAATGAATCGCCCAGTGTATGTGATTTACACTAGTCCGCTGATAAATGATAACAACATTTATTAGTCAGATATAGTGTATATTTATATCACTGAATTTTAGTACCTATACGTATTTATAATGTATATGCGTAAATGTATACCACTATAACCACATAAGGATTATATACCGGATTATTGTGTTTATTAAGTATATATTTAAATTGTTCATAGGTACCAATATTGTGTTAATATATTCAACTTTGTGTATATATTGGTCTATAACACTTTTAACATGTACACCGTTGCTATAGTTACCTCGTATTATAATATTATTCGTAGTGTACGGCGTTCGATTTGTCTACACTTAATGCGTATAACCGAGTGGGTCTTACAACCGAATGATCTAATTATAGTATAGGAATTGACTGGTGTAACCAAGCAGTGGTCCTGGTCAACCAGCCCTACCTATCTGGGCGTATTATCCGTTGTTTGATCACACCTAAAACACGACGTTAAGTTGGAACGCAATGGGTCTGGTATTTGTTCGCTGTATTTACGCTGTCTTTAATTTGTTTTTACACAATAAACGCGTAGATATCACGAGTTCGCGCGTTAGCTTCGAAATATCGCCGAGAGAAGAAAAAAAACCCATAGTGGCAATAATCACTGAATCTTTGTGTTCTTTTGATGCGTCTTCTTGATGAATCGATTTATTTTACAAAATGTCATTAGGAAACGTCGTCGTCGTTATACTCGTAAACGGCAGATTAAGACAACAAATCTTGTGTGACGTCTTCTTAATTTTAATCGTTAAATAAATTATATCTAAAAGAAAGACTCGCTGCAGCAGTAACTGACGTTTGATTAAAATTGATAGGCGTCGAATATAGTAAGAATTAACGCGAAGCTTAGAGAACGACAGCAGTGGTCCGGTCGAGAATGTTAGCCCACCAATCATATTTTATATTAAGTTTCTTTAACCAATGTCATTCTTTTTAACCGATTCTCTAACCGCCATGCCATTATTTACTCGACCTCTGCCGTCGCTTAAAATAATAAAATTAATATCTTGTTCAAAATGTCTGTTTTTCAGAATTTCCTGTTAAGATTTCCCAAAATCATGTATATATATATATATAAACAGTTCGGGTTAATACATATTTTATACGAAAAGGTTTTTATTTTATTTTTTTACTACCGTAAAAAATGCATATAAAATATGATTATATAACAAAATAAAATACCCTGAAGGTATAATATATTCTCATTATCTACACTGTTCATAATAATAATTGTATACGTTTCTGCTCATTATTAACACTGCAGCTCGACCATTTTTATTCACACGTCATACCTTTAGTACAAGATTTATCATGATGATGTATTTAAATTCGGTATTGGTATAAATGAGTATGTATAGTCTATGTGAAAACTATACAAATCTCATCGCTGTATAATATGTATAGATAGACTATGTAAAGTAAATATAGGTAAATAATTATTTTGTAATACTCTATTGATTTACAGACAGAATAATATACGTATACATATGTAACGGTAAAAGTACGAATACTGTAACATATACATAATTACTATTTTAGAAATTCAGAAATGCATAGAAAAACTGATTTACAATTATTAGTTGTCGTATTTTAAATATACGTAGCTAATTATATGTAAAGTACTAAAGTCAGGTATTTCACTCGTATTTGAATAGGAGTTATGCCTTGGGCCTTGGTCCAATTGATTATTCCATAGCTGTTAAACGAAAAATAAATTCTTATACTTCTATTGTATAAATCATATAGTGTTTCGGTATTGTGGATTAATTTAATGAAAAAAATAATTATATCATGTGTTGTGATATGAGCAGCTTGTGTCCAACATATATTTCGGTTAGTAGGTACCAGACGTTTAATCTCTGTTGAAATAAACGTAAGGAAATTTTCGTTAGGAAACAAAAATAAATACAAATACTGTTTGTTAAAGTAGGTAGATAAATAAGTTTATATATTATATATACTCAATGTAAATACATAGGTACTTTAACGTGAACTATAAAACTTTTCTTTTATTTCGTGCCTTGGGTCCACTGAGGTACGCATAAATAAGAAGTCGATGTGAATATATATATATTAAAACATATTACAACAACAAATTGTAAACATTTTATGGAAGAAAAACATTTGCTTGTTTTTACTAGCGCACGAATAATAAATACAATAATATTTATCATGAATTGTAAATATTTTTATAATCACTTAGAAACGCCAAAAGTGATATAATATAATAATATAATTATATACAGGGTAATTTGTCAAGCATGCTCACCTTCTATTTTTAAGCATATTTATTGACATGTTTTTAAATAGTAAAGTTTTTATAAAAACCTACATTTTCAAATAAGAACTCTTTTACTTACTGTCAATTATTAAAAAGATATTTCTTTTAATAAACATTTTGATGTATTCAAATCAAAATTTAAAGAATTTGAGTAATTAAAATGTAGGTATAAAGTAAAATTATACTTATATATGATAATATTTACAAATTATATACCTAATGTTAATAATAGAATAAAATTAATTAGTATAAGTTTGTATAGAATAATAATCTTAGGTACACTTATTCAAATTATTCAAAAGTCAAAAATTTATCGTTCGAATTTCTATATTATCGTTACAATATTAACTAACATAAAAAAATAGGTCGGTATCACCTTATTAAATTCTATAAAAAAAATCTATAAGAACCCATTTGAAAATATTATTTTTAAGTATACTATTAAAAATTCCAAAAATTATAATTTTAATAAAATCATTATTAAAGAGAAAAGAGAAAATGGAGGTGAGCATACTTGTTAAATCGTCTTATATATATAGAATCTATACTATATATATATTAGGTAGATACTGTACGAAAATGAAAACTTCTCTTGCGTTTTGTTGCTTCGGCAACTTTAAAGTTATTAATGAATCTTTCACGAGTATATACTATATATATATTTATGTATTAAATTGTATCTGCACCTCGATATATCCATCAAATAAATACGTACTATATAGGTAGGTGCGTGTACATCACAAACTTACCAAAGTTTGACAACTCATAGGTGTATCAAAGATATATTATGACGGTATGTATAATATTATATAATATATTCGGATAACATGTCAACCCACCATATTATAACCGTCGTGTATATATCCGTAGACTATATATTTATAAGATATACAGTTGCTGTATGATGATGTGATACTGTGCTACAAAATGCTGTGAAGTCCATCACTCGCATAAAATAACTCTAAAAATGGCATTATTTGCCGTAGATCTGATATTGATTTCGTATAAAAACTTTAAATTAAAATTCTTAATATAAACCATCATCACGGATTTCTATAACGTAGCACCATAGTGTAACTACAACATATATTTATGTTTTTAATACTCATTGCATATATACACATAAGTAAAACATTTGTTCATCAACAGTGTGTAATTGAAACGAAATTAAGTTTACTTAGTTTGTGCGTTAAATCCTGACAATTACCGAGCATGTTACTATTACAGTTGTTATATATATATATATATGTTGTGTGTATGTGTGTGTTATGTTTATTGGTGAGTGATTTATAATAATAATAATAGTAACCAAATCGAACTGGGAAAATGTCTATTTTCAAACCGTAGTATCCGATCGTAAACTAACAATTGCGTTCGGGAATATGTATTATGTAAAATGTAAAGAGAATTAAAGTGAATAAACTATTTGAAAACGTTCTGGGGAAAAAAAAGCAAACACAATATATGTATGTAAATTGTATGTATTTATAATATAATATTGTATACATCCGAAGGTATATTGCGTGATAAAATCACCATCGCGCGCGCTCGATACCGCGGCGATACGAATAACCTATATTTAAAACCTTTTCGTTCGCCGAACACGCGAGCATACCGAATGAGTCGTCTCATAAACATAAACTGGTACGATAAAATTCGCATCGTTTTTCAGTTTTTTTTTTTCATCACCATTATAATATTATTGCAGTTTATGCTGCGTGGAAAAAAATGCGCGCACTGAAGACGCAACAACGAAATTCTAGGGGTAAACATGGACATTGAATAATTTATGATCGATTCATGCAAAACGCGTAACTAGGTCTTCCGTTCGTTAAATTTGCCAATACAAATAAAAGGTTAAGGGTTATAGGTACGCATATAATACATTATATATATATGTATATATGTACTATTATCCTCTAAATGTATTACATAAATTATCGACGATGACGTTAGAAAAAGCACAAATTCCTCTTCTGGGGTCAGAACGATAAACGAATTCACGATGCCATCGAGCTAAGGCCATCTTTTTAGTGGCTCCGATAAAGCTTGCTGGGTACGGCAAAACCAAAAAAAAAAAAGTATACCTATAAATATTATATGTATATATATAGAGAGAGAGATTATATAGGTAGAATGTAAACATGTGCATATATCTTATATGCGATATATTCGCTGTTTGTTTGTCCTGAAAAAAAGTTAATATATTGTAATGTTTCACGTTATTCGTGTTTACGGATATACACGGCTATACAACATCATAATATTATATATACTATTATGTATGACACGCCATAAACGAATGAAAATCATAATAATTATGCCAAATCATTCATGATTAATCGGCCGGTATATCGTCGCTATTCGCTCGTTTCTGCTGATTTTGGTGCATTATTAGTCACTGCTGCTGCCACACGGTATACACTGTATGGTCGTGTATTATAATTATATTACTATATAGAAGGGTGAATGAAAAAAAAAACAAAATAAATAATAGTGTAATGGCGCGTACGCATCCAACCGTTGTTAATTTATTATATCGTCACGCTCATTAGTCGCACGAAAATATTCCCTCGTAAAGCCTTTTATATACAGTATAAACGCGAAGACTCTATTATTGATTATTTAATAATTCCAAAAATATTTTTTTTTTTTTCGAAACGTTTGAACGAATATAGAATATAGGTATTCTTCTAATAATCGCGTATCGTTTATGCTCATTTATATAGAGTTAAGATGAGCTAAGAAGTGAAACGCCAAAAAAGACAAATCACGAGACATCTCTACCACTCAGCTTGTATCTAAACTCTGATTACTGGATGCGATACACGATTGTATGGTAACATTGTCAGTATATGAAATAAAAAATAATGGTTGACTTAAAAAAGTCGACTCACCAAATCAATATAAATAATGTAAGAACTTGATTTTTTTTTTACATGTATCCGACAATATTTTTTGTCGACAAAAAACAAAAAGTAATAAACAGTAACCTAAAAAATAGAGTGTTTTCAATTAATCATTATGTATTTGGAAAGTCTATATATTATTTACAATTCCCTTAACTGTTTGGAACGTTTTGATATCCTATGACAAGACTTACTACCTATAAGTATATCATCGTTTTTTCTCCACCGGGAGGACGAACCACGCAAATACTGTCTGTAAAACTTATGTAAGCTCCGGTGCGATATAGACGAAACAAAAACTACAATATTTAGAAAATCCATGCCGATTTATAATATATATATATATATATATATATATATGCACGTAGTCGAGTCGATTTTAAGTTTAGGGTTTTAAGACTTAACTCTCGACTTTTATGTATGTGTGTGTACGCGTACCTCCTACGACGAAGACGACGGGAGCTTAAAAACCGGAAATTCGGTGGTCCTTTTTAATTCTGTGTGTCTTTACGCGAGCTTTTAAAGTTTTTATTATTTATCGTGTCGTTTATTAAAAAAAAAATAGACTTCAAAAGTGTTTATGTATTTCACGACCGCAATATACAGCGCTCGCAAAACTTGAGAAAATATACATTATTACTACATAAATCAACTGTATTATAATATAATTACAAGTATAACGTATGCGCTTATACACACGTTTAATATAATGTCTATATATCATATATTCATATATGCGCACCGTCAAGTACTTAAAATGCATTTTATAATTTGACTTTTTCGGTCGCGTGTTATAGGTACGAGATTTATGTCAATGATTGCTTTTTGGATTTATATACGAATATGTGTAACAGCATCATCCTAGTGACCGCGATGCCAGGCGATGAGCACAGCTAAATACGCTTATTATTTCTACTTTTCATTTATTTATTATAAATTATCGTTTATTATTATTACCATTAATGTATAACATATATTGTGTGCTATTAGCTCGGTACTCGCGGAGACAAACAAGAAACTATAACAGCGTGATATATGTGTTGATCGCAATGGTATGATGTGTACACATGTTGTGTGTGCTGCGCCGTATATTATATAATGTTGGGTATATATATTATGAAACCCAAAACACTCGATAATGGGTTGTTACTTTTAACTTTTGGGTCTAATTTCTACTGTTTGCAGGCCACTGTCATTAAGAGGGTCCTGTAATAAGAACTGTTTGACCTACATTTTAACTCTTCGTTTTAATACCATTTCAAAACTATTCACTTATATATTAATGTTTCTCGATAACTCGACGGAGTTCGAATGATTTTGTTAGAGCATACAGTATTCATGTAATAATGATATAATATACTATACTATTACTTGTTTATGTAAAAGCGTTCGTTTATCATTTAATTTACAGTAGATATAAATTATCGCATTTTTCATGTAGGTAGTTTGTGTATTAAAACGTTTCGATTTTTAAATAAATGAAACGTTTCAAAAATTGTACGTTTTCAACTGTTATAAGTATTATGTTATTCGAATCACAAACGTACACAATACTACTTTGATTAATGAACTACTACGCGTTTCGTGACTTAAAAATCATATAACTTTATGTATTATTATGTGCGCCTTGACGATCTAATTTGTCAAATGCATATTACCATATGATTAAAATGTTACTCAGATGTAGGTACATTTTTTTGTTCCCGATCATTTTAATATATGTGCACAAAAAACATGTCTGCTTTGATGAACATTTAGCACGTTATCAAAAGAAAACAAAACGAACTATATACACATCATCCCCCATTATCCCCTCCAACCACCACTCGATCTGTGAGTCCAAGAATTTTTGTGTGTGTAGCGGCCATTTTAATGCTTGCAAACCCTGTAATGGCGTCGTTAGTGTCTGAACTTTCACAAACGACGTACCAGCAATTATGCAAATGGGAATGCTGGTACTTAGCGAAGTTTAGGTTGATGTATTATCTCGGATGACAGGAAAAGGAAATACCATCAGCCTCATATAGTGATAATATTTTTATTAATATTGTTTCTAAGTATCCAGCGTATATACACTGCACGGAAGCGCCGCCACCACATATTCATTACTTTTTTTGCTGGCAGAAATAATAACATGTAAATATAAATATTATTAATAATGAGTTGGTATTTAGATGTGATGTTTGCGTTAGAGGGACATTAAATTTTTTTTTTCTATGTACAAAAATGTATAGGTAGAATTTATGTACATTCGTGAGTTTAATAATTTATTAATTTAATGGTGAACGAATCAAACGATAAAATATTTTTTTTTATATGGCGCTTAATTTACCTAATGACAAATAGTGAGGGGCAAATGAAATGTATAATCAATTAAATCACTATTGGCAAAACTTTTTTATTTTAATTAATAGTTTGGTTAATTATCGCATTTTTCATTTTCCCAACGTGTATCCTTAATCGTTCTCGGAATATTTACGATACATAATATATAGTATTATAACCTTGTGCGAGTTCTTTTCAATTCTCTGATAATTTTAGAATTTTTTTTAAAGTTTATTCGTCTGAAAATGGCGTGATCGTTTAATTTTCTTCCGTTTAATATAATATAATCTTCTCTTCTCTGTCGGAAGATTAATGTTTTTTCTTTTAATTATTTCTCGCTAGGCGTCTTTGTAATAGCATAGTAGAGCGCCGCGTGTATATACCTATATATACACTGTTCGATAAAATTAATGTAACCGAATTTCATAAACAGCAGTGAATTGGATTTATGATGGGTCGTTCCGAGTATAAACACCTGAACCTGATCACTAATCATAAAAAAAAAAAATAATAACCATAAGAACAGCAACATTTTCGGCGCGGGTGTGTTTTAAGTACTGGAAGTTTTTTTTTTATTTAACGAAAAGCGCTTTGTTTGGCCGTATTAACAATATTGTCAACATCGGTTAGCACCTGATTTTACAATAGGTACATTATAATATTACATTATTATTATATAGGTACACGAGTTTATAGGAAGGCGAGCAAGTCCGCTATACACCAGGCATTTTAAATACGCATTTTTTCTCCTTATTTGTATATAAAGGTTTGAAAATTGCTCGGCTAAGTTACAGAGTTATAATAATAGCGATAATATCTCATACATACGACACATGCAGAAGACACCTTTATCCGTGGGGTTAAAGATTGTTGTGCTCGATCTTCTCTTGATAGTATGCGCGTTCGGCATTTTCTGTTGGCCCACGCTATTCCTAAAAGACATATATAACAGTTTGACGTTTTTCTCGTACAATAAACAGATAATACTATATAAAAATATTTATGATGCAAGAACACACCATCACCGCGCATAGTCGTTCATGCGAGACTATTATTGTAGCGCGCTCTTTTTTTCACGCGAAACACATTTTTTTTACGATCATTTTTCATGTTTTTGACAAAAACGAAATATTTTTATATGTATACATATTTATATATTATATTGAATGGTTGGTTATTAAAAATTATTTCACTACATATTGTTTGTACCGATTTTATTTATATCATGTATCTTTAATGTATAACCATAACTTATAGTGCTTATTACATTATAGTATATGGAATATCAAAAAGTTCGTTCATCGTTAGGGGTATCTATATGTTCTGCAATATTTGCAACAAGCTGCAATTTTAAAAAAATTAAACGTTTAAAATTACAATTAATTGTTTGTTCAATATTTGATATATTTTAAAACGAAATTTTCAGAAAAAAAGTTATGAACAAATTTCTTTCACAAATTGACCACAAAATGCGATTTAACAAAAATAACCCTGTATATAAAATGTATATTAACATTATATTTGTTGTTGTTTCATTCGCATATTTTATGAAAGTTACCATATCGTTGAACACAATAACTCATGTTAATTAATTTGCCGTTTTTTTTTTTCATTTTAGTTAACCGAGTCTGACATTAATTTATTATGATTTCTATTACGAATAAATTATTGAATGTATACGCATATATAACCATAATAAAACGATAATTTACGATTGTGACACCGTGTCTGCGGTTGATAACGGTTCTAGTGAAAAACTTTTCATTGCGAATTGTTTACCGAACTGTGTGGCAATATTTTTATAGTTATTATTAAAAACGAGAATAATTTTACTGAAATCCTCCGTGGTGTCTTCAAACGTTTTACTGCAAAGGGATTATCCGGGGGATTTCGTAGAAAACTTTTATACAGCAAGTATATCAAAGAAACCGTTGATTGTTATTGCCGAAAAACTACCGACGGTAAAATATATTTTCTCTCCCTTTGTTGTTGAACGATTAAACGACTTTGTGTATAGTAAAAACCAAAACTATTTAAATTAATACTACGCCAAGATCCTCAGAAGCGCACGCCATGCCGTGCGCATATCTTGAAAATAACTCGACCGATCTCTATGACATAATTCTCGAGCGAGTTACGTTCAAGCCGTCTTTGTACTAAAATTTTGTGGTATACCGAAAAAAAATTAAATAAACTTTACCCCAATGGATACGTAATATATTACGGAGTGAAAATTTTTTTTATTTTCTAGATATTCAAAATGTACGTTTTTGATAAAAGATAACTTATCTCGTTTCGATTATGACATGATAACATATTTTCGACGTATATTCATGTATACCAGTGATAATAAACGATAATAATTATTCTAAAAATGAATTTCTATTTGTTACCTTCATGTAACAAATTATTGATAAACTAGTCAACTTAAGATTTCTTTGAAAGATTTAAGTTGATTATTACAATTTTTAAATCTAATTAGATTAACATAAAATTAAATTTCAATCCGTTTTTAGAATTATTATCACTTGTAACTAACTACATAGTTAGGATTTTGGAAATTAGTTTTCATGTCATGAGTGACCCTTTTTTCTACTCCGTGGAAGGGTATATACGTTTCTGACAAGTTAGTCACATGCCGTTACACGGGGGTATGACTTAAAATAGGTATACTTATAGCTGTTTAATGCTCGGTCGACTTTGGGCCACGTGTACACGCCAGTAATGTTATATTTACGTAACGCGCTTATTTTGTTGGTACATATTTTTGTTATTGATAAAATCGATTCTATATATAGGTACTTACCTAAATGTAAACACTATATATTTAGCATATATTCCATAATGTATATACTTTCCCGGAAAAATTAAATGTTTCCATGTAGGTACTTTGTTTTATTGTAATAAGGGAGACCAATATTTTTTAATTTTGTGTTTGAGACAATATATTTTTCTCAACATTTTGTTGTTTTCACGGTATGTTGAACTAGCAATACCTAATATTATGATTCATTATATATACATCAAAATCGATCAAAGCCGAGATGATCCGTCGTTCTGCAAAAATGCGTAATGGGGGGTATAATATCATTATCGCCATTTATACATAATATATTTTACCCTGTCTCTCGACTCGAATCGCTTATGAAAATCCATCAGTATATATTATGCTCTATATGATTGACGATATCTGTTTCATTAATGATGTTTTCGGTAAAAATATTCTGCTGCGGAATATGAAATTTAAACGGTACAATGGTTATACGGTTTAAAAGATAAAACACTTGAACCGTTTAAAAATCCACAGCTATACAAAAGGTGGTCTTCGGTGCTTGAATCTAATTTTTTACGTTTTAATTAGTAATGTACCCATGTTATAATAATATATGGCGAGTATTATTCTTCCGGAAAGTCTTGTGTATGTGTGTGTGTGTGTGTGTGTGTGTGTGTGCGTATGTGTTCGGCACAGGTACTAACGATGCGTTGACATAGTACACACGTTATATATACATCCACACGCGACTTGTGTGTGTGTGTGTGCGTGTGCGCTTGTCTCTGCGCGCGAGAGAGCGAGAGAGAGTGAGCGCGCCGCGAGTGAGAGGGAAAACGATCGTCAGCGGCACGTGCTCCATCACCATCGGGAGGGTGCAGGGGTGTGACGAAGTCGGTGTGGGTGGTGTGGGTTGCCGCGTCAGTGGCAGAGAGTATACATACGCACGTGCGTGTGTCATTGACCTCTGGTGCTACGTCTGGCCGTCGGAGGGGGTGTGCGCGCGCGTGAGTGGGTCACACGCAATACCGTCGTCTTTGACGGCCGCGCGCACGTCGGCGGCGGCGGTAGACTGCTTTTGCGCGAGTGGGTTGGTCGTTGTCGGCGGCCTTTTGCGGTCGGAGGGTGGTAGTGGTGATGGTGGTGGTGGTGGTGGTGGTGGCGAAACGAGACCGGAGACGACCCGATCGGCTGCGCTCTTCCTCTGCATTCCTCTCGCAAGCGCGTGTCTGCCTGCGCTGGCTCACTGCAGCTTCCACAGTCGCCTGCATGTGAATTAGCTTTTTGTAGGAAAAAATAAAATCGGAAGCTTTACGCGATCGTCCCTGTTTGTCTCTCTTCCTCTCTTCTCTCTCTCTCTCTATATATATACGAGGTGATCTATTTAACGCGAAACACTCATTATTTCAGTAAATACTTACGTTTTGAAAATATTTTTGTTACATAATTATTGTATGTCGTTTCAAAAAATATAATCTTTGCTTTATATTAAAATTCTAAGCACGAAGTTTATTAATTATTAGTGTCTTAAGCTTAGACGAGGAGAACATAGTGGAACAGCATTTTACGGAGTATTCCTGTACCACGCTACTCCGGTTTTAATATTTATAACTAATAAACTTCTCGTCTAGATTTTGATTTATATAGATAGAAATACTCTGAATATTATATGCTCTGCCTAAAAATGAAATAAAAGATGCGTGCTTTCAATAAAAAACTGAAACAATAATTAAAAATTAAAGAACGAACATCTCACGTTAAACGGATAACCCGGTGTGCGTATATCTATATCTATTTCTATGTATATTTATTTATACACACATTTAATTATAACACATCAGGTATAACACGTCAGTCGGTTATTTTTTCATCCTTTACGTTATCAGCTGTAAAAAGTGCCTGATAATATGTAATCATTCTTGTATTATTATACATATTTCTTTTTGTGTATATACCTATTATACCACATACCTCATATCTTTTTTATGTTTTTATCGCCTTACCAGTCTGTATATAGGTGCATCGCGTACATGGGTTACATTATTATGCACAAGTTTCGTACACTTGTATCTCGTGAATAAGTGTACAAATAGTGTATGTATATTATGTTTTATTCTACCCTTATGTACGGAATCTGTCCAGCATTTTCTTTTCCCCGATCGTACACTGGTGTACGGCGTGCATAATAATTGTATAATCGTATATAATACTATACAATGTACGCGTTGTACATGGTGGCTACGCGGACTATTGAAATTATATATACCTCTGGCTACAACATTCATGTATATACATATACATATATATATATATATATATATATATTATATATGCAGTGACGCGCTGAGATTATAATCGCAGTTCGTATATTATATTACGTACTCTGCAACGAAACGTGTAAAAATAAATATTACGTTATAATAATTCACTCCACGAACGTACTTAATATTTTATCGGGCAAATACGCGCGTTTTATACTCAACTATATATATTACGCGTCGCTTATTTATATATATATATATATGTTCTGAGTTTGTCTACGGATAGGAGTAATACAAATTCGATTAAAACGTTTGCAGCCGCTGTGTGCGATATTACGTCGTAAAATCTTGAGCTTGAAAAATTCATTACTCCAACGGGTATATATATATATATATACTTACCTACCTATAAATATATATAAAAAAATAACCGCGTTTTAAATTAATCACGTTCAAAATATTATAAAATATATAACGGAATGTCCCTTGACGGTTCACTGCTAATATAAAGTGGTGTTATGTAATGGAGTTTACGTTATTATTACTCACAGTGCTTTAAAATAACACTTATATATATATAATACGACGTATATATATTCGTGGGTCATCTTATATACGAAAATGTATGATATACATTATATATTATAATGATCGTAAGGGGACGTAAGTCGGTATTATATGGATTCAAAATTTTTGAATACACGGTGCGGTCGATTGAATTTGAATCAGTGATGCAGCTACAATTTCTTAGTAGGTACATAAGTGCATTTTGTACTAGGTAATACAATATATTTACATCGGAGATCATAACAATATTATTATTATTTTGTTGTTACCGTATTAAAAATGACTTCGAAATTAATTAGTTCGAACTAAAATTCTATTGTTGAATTGTAAATTGTTATTACGCGTCCACTTATTAAAAACTCTCCGCCTCGACTATATATATGTATATAGATCATTGTTTTAACGTTTAACATTATTCTACTCGAAAATTACATCTACAAAATAAAATAAGCAGTGTGTCTACAATTGTTTTAAAATTGCATTACACTTAAAATAATAATTATTTTTTTCCATAAAAGTAATTAATAGATATTATATAACGCTGTTCAGTGTCAAAAACAGGATTACACATACTTTTACCTCTAAAATCAATAATGATATTTCTGTGTTGATACAATATAATATAGCTAACGGGTACCTATTACGTTTCGAACTGTAACTGTAATATAAATAATATGTTTGTGCATTGATGTCGAAACACTTAATAGTGACCTATTCTATATTGTAGGTACGTTTTAACAAAAAAAAAAAAAATTATTTCGCCGATCTGCTTTTAATTATAATATTTTTATATCATATATAAATATGAATATAATATTAGATTTAATTTATTATCATTGTTATTGGTCAATTTCAATGCATATTGGAAAAGTTGCAGTATACATACGCCCGGAAACAACGCAGCAACTATATAATGTTACTACAGCGATGAACGCATCACGTACATTTAATTTAAAATACTTTGTGAGCAATTCAAATAATAATAATAAATTAAAAAATATATACATATTAGGTACATACTATAGTCCGGTACACTAATTCGCTTTCCATTTTGGGTTCTACTTAAAATATATAATATAATTTCTTAATATAAAATATGATACATTTGTATTTATTAATTACATTAAAAATGTACCTATAGGTTGTTTTATTTAAATGTGTGATAATAACTGATAATGTAATATATAACTTATGATATTAAAATCGGAGACGCGACTAGGCTATTTAAAATAAGATACTCCTGGATGCAACTCGCCTACTGTTAATAATACACTGACAATTATAAACGCATGACCTTAACGGTTGATGCGTAAAACTTGCGACATAAGTATACGGTAGAGAGGAAACCCCTGCTAGAATATGGGTTGGCTGTGAATAAAAGTCCATCGTAGAAAACGTCTTATTTCCCCGTAATGAGTGCGCAGCATTGTAACTCCTGGATATACGGCATTATCCGGCTATATAATATCCGAACCGGAAGCAATCGTTTTCGTAGTATATAATAAACTTTTTTCTTTCTTTTAAATTTTTTCCACGCGCTACTGACGCTTCCATGCTGCCGCCACTGCTGCTGACCTGGCATTGTATGGTGTTTTTTTTTTTTTTATAATAAAAGAATCTTTTGAAGACATTTTTGTCCTTCCGCTGCGTCGATAATAATGCGGATGCGAGACGAAAAAAAGAACTAATTCCGTCTTAATGAAATAATAAATATTTATTGTGAAATATTTACTTCGAGTTCAATCTGAACGTAAATAAAGAACAATTTTGACCTTTTTCTTTAAGTAGGTTTTAATTTTAGGTATGTATACAGTATATACCTATAAATAAGATAATATTTTTATATATTCTATTTTTATTGCTTTTTATTTATTTTTTTTAATGAAATAATTAACATTTTTTTTAACCGTTATAGAACTAGGCAATTGCAAACATTGTATATCGAGCATTTAATTGTCTTCTTGTAATATAATGTATATATACATAAAATATATTTATTTATTTATTTTATCTTTTATGGAATAATAATTTTGCACTATCATAAATGTTTAGATTTTTTTCCCCTTTATTATCAATTTTTTTTTTATGTAAGGACCCTCAAAACAACTCGTGAAGATTGTGTATACCTTCTGCTTACTGTATAATGTATATTAAAGTGTAAAGTATCGAACGCATTGGAATACAATTCCTCGAAAGTATTCGAATGGGATTTGAAAATGAAAATTATTTCTGAACATTATGTAACATCTGTCTGGGACATGGTTTACATATTGTACAAATAATGTATACTATATATATATATATAGTCGTACTTTATGTGTAGTTTTTTCGGTTTGGTTATATTGCGAAAATATAAAGCGCTTAAATGCCGTATGCGCACAATCTATAATGACCCGGTTCGCACGTTATCATTGTAACGTAAAACATTGGTAAACAGATGAGTGTAATGCACTGTGATGTGTCACGTATTTACATATTATATTACTATACTTTATATTATCGAGCCTCGAAATGAAATGGTTTTTCGTTTTTATTTTTACTTTTTGTATGAGTATAAGTATAGAAGGAGATAGGTATATATATATTTTTTAATTGTGGTGAAAATATGATTGTACACATTTATATATTTCGTGTAAGACACAAAAGAAATCTCTAACTAGATAAAATTATAGGTTATTAGATATGTAATTAAAATATTATACTGCAGCGGTAGTAGTCAGCCACATCAACAGTTGTGCTCCTCTGAATTCCATGCCTAATGCCTATATTATAAGTACGAAAAATTACATCATCAAACCCGATATACTCACGTAAAATACAATGCACAATACGAGTACAACATAAAATATATATAGTATATATTACAATGAGTGGGATTCACTTTAAGATGTATAAAAATTTCGAAATCGATTTAAGCGAAAGTTTACGATTTAAAATTCAAATATACGGTCCTTTTGTGTGCAGCGCGTATAGAATGGATGTAGATAGAGCAGAAGACGCTCGCCAAAGAGAATTTAAAATCATCGTCAAAAACACCCGTCAAAACGATTTAACACTTTAAAAGGTAAAAAAAAAACCTGAGGCGACATTGTGGACTCGGGCCAAGGGTCGTATATATATATATATATATATAAATAATAAATATATAGATAGATAGAAAGAAAGAAAGAAACAGAGAGAGAAGATTTGTGTACGTCGCGAAATTCCGTATAAGAGACCGCAGGTAAACATTTATAGTAGTCTGAGCTTTGTGTGTATTTATATGCAGAAAAGGGGTAACCGTGTTCTCTCATTTTTTTTTTCTATGTTAGCCTTATATGAATAACACGGTGACCTGCGCTGTATTATTTCACGTTGAAAGTAGGTATATCATAATATCATAAGGCGACCGAACGATCGTAGTAGGACACAAGCACTATTAATACCCATATGTGCATAATTATTCTTCTGCCATCCGTTAAATTAAAGCACACTGCAGAACAAAAGCTGACTCTATATTCATTTGAATATTTTTTTTCAAATGACAATATATATATCGTATTCCATCTAAACTTGAATAATTACGCAATAGTAATTTACCCGTTATTATTATTATTATTACTGAGATAGAGGCGAGTCACTTATAATATTAAATTAAATTAAACATAAATCTGTTGGGTCGACTTTAATCAAGTAATTAATCAAGTATCAAAATAAAATGTACGCATAAAATACACGAAATCAATATAAATAATGCGTACGTGGTAACGGCATGCCGTAAGCGTAGTGGAAGTAACAGTGTGCCAAATGATGATTAAAATGCGTGCGTAGTATATAGTTTTGACGTATTTCTTATTACTCGATTGTGGGGTGTGCCGTGCCGCCGTCATGGCTTAAGTGAATTGTACGCAGTGGCGTATCTATATGTGCAAGCACTATAATATAGCAGTGACACATTTTGAGGGGTGGCAACATTTTTAGTGTAGTTTTTTTCTTTATCGTTGATATTGAATTGTGGTTGATTATTATAATGTTATTATTCGTGAAAACGTTCCCCATATTGTACATTGTAATCATCAGAAGATTCGTTTTTAATCTTGGACAACATTAAAACAGAAACTATAATAACAGTATATTATTATTGTCAGCTCTCGTCGTCGGCGGTTTTACGAATATTTCCACCGTTTCACTGACTGTTATCTAAAAAAAAATTGTTTTGTATGACTAATGATAATATCCGAGTTGTTATTGTCGCAGAATTCAAAGTATTATTTTGGATAGCTATAATATTATAGTCCTCCTCAAGCTGTAAACAAGTAAATATGCGGCCGGATTATAATCCAGAAATTAAAATCATAAAACCTCTAATAAATTAACTAAACATAACTATTCCAAAACAAGCCTTCTATTTTCTACGTAGTCAGGACACGTGTTACGAGTTTAATCCGGACTTCAACTCGAGTCTTGTCGAATATAGTGTTCTATACATATTGTCTTAACGGTACCTATTTGTATACCAACTGGAGTAGCAGCGCATACGTAAGACGATCATTAATAAAATTATACGGTTCGTCGTATATTGATTTTGTGGCAATATCATATTTTTCGTCGCGATACGTATATATATGTGTATATTTTATACACGTCATCTCTCACTCGTCACACTATTCCGCCAGCTCTGCTGTGAAGAGGTTGACGAGGAATATACATATACTATTATATATATTTAGGACCAACCGCATTGTTGTACCAATATATGTATATATATATATTATATACAATATACATATATGAATGAATGATATCCCGTCTTCGTCGTCCTCATAATATATCCCTTATACTCTGTCCTTGAGACCTGTCAACATCCGAATCCACGTAATGTATTCCTATTCTCCGCGCACTGCGTCGTATATATGAGCGCGAAAAGAGAAAAATATCGCTTGATCCTTCGCACGTTGTTGAATGACGTCGGGTGTATCATTAATATTTTCTATTTGAACTTTTTCCCGGGGGAGGGGACGACACCCCCAAAAGTCTCGCATAGAAAACTACGACAACTCTATAAATATTATATTTTATAGGTATTATATTATGTCATATTATATACCGTTATATAGCTAAAGGTGTGGGTATATAATATTATATATCCTAAAGGTAAATATTCCACCGCGCGTACCCGTGTGCTGTGCGAATGAAATTCCGTGCTCCGATACGTCTTGTATATACGTTTAGTCGAGGGTTAGTATATATTTTTAAGTATATATATTATATATATTTTATATACACTTTCCTATAATACTATTGTGCGCTTTTGATATGTATAGCAATATAATACGTCGTTTCCTTCATCATTGAGCTAATAATTGGATCACATTTTCTATCTCGTTGCGCTTACGAAAATACTTTTATGAATTCATGTGTGCGCGTATAAGTATTTATATATTATATACAGTTCTCACGGAGATTAGTGTTATATATATGCACGCCCCCCCCCTCTCAATTCGTACACTACTGCAATGTAGGTATAGGCACATCGTATATCCGACAAACAGATTGCTCTTATAATCGTAAAACGTCCCGTTTTTTTTTTTTTTTTTATGTCCAGCATAATTGTTTACTAACTACGTATACGTAATTTATTATACGTGAACGTATGCGTGTACGAAATGTAATCAATATTTTCGTTTCCAGGTAAATCGCCTTTCTTTCAAACACTCGAAGATCAAACGGGATTGTTGGACGACCCTGGTTCGCATTTGATCGATACATCCGTGCAAGCTCTGACATCGCCATCTCGGTCATCGCCCCACAGTCAAGGATCGGAAAGCAGCGAAAGGTTTTCCAGGAAAGTGTTTGTAGGCGGTTTGCCACCCGATATCGACGAAGGTTCGTTTAAACGTAGTTCATACCTTGCCACCAATTTTTAAAAATTAAATTTGTATTTAATTGGATTTTTATTTCAATATTTTTGTCGATAAAAGCTAATTTGCGTTTTACATTTATTTTCTAGATGAAATCACGGCTAGTTTCCGCAGATTCGGTCAACTGGTGGTCGACTGGCCTCACAAAGCTGAGAGCAAGTCTTATTTTCCGCCAAAAGGATACGCTTTTCTTTTATTTCAGGTATTTATTGTATTTAATCAAATATTTAATACAAGTATTCTAAAAACGCACTCTTTGATTATTTCCTTAACGTATTTCTAATATATTGTTTTTCAAACTACTAACTAGAATAATTTATCTGATTTTTAAGTCTTAAGTCGTGTTCATAATATTCTAATTTAACGTAATTGTTATAATTTACAATCGATAAAATTTCAAAATAAGATTATAAAACATATTAAATAGACCACCTGAAAAACAGAAAAACCTTTCCGTCACTTAACAGATTAAATGTAATTTAATAAATTATATTATATTTTAGTTATATAATAAATATTATAATACTATATTTAACTGTTTAGACTATGGTTCATCTGAACTAAATGGTATTAAATTAATGAATGTATAAAGATGAGAATCGTCTCACAAGAATAATAATTATTTTTTACTTTAAATTAACCTTAAGAAAATCTTATTTACGGTTGTTGAATGACATACGCATATAATAAGATAATTGTATGGAATATTAATTTGACAGTTATTGATACCCGTCTACTCGTATAAACAATCTATTGTTAAGAAGAAATACTTGATTATTTATTTATCAGCAGTGTATAAAATCTAATTAATTATTAGTTTTATTCAATAATTTATAAATTTCTCTTGGATATCAATACGTTTTTTGAAGATATCGTTTTTATTGTAATTCTTATATGTATTACACAAAATTAGACTCATGACCTTAATTTTAAAAAATATGAAGTTCTTGTTTTTAAACTTTGTACTTATTTTTAAACTTTTTAATGTTTCTTACTCTCACTATAAAGTCTATATAACTTATAAAATAGGCTGTTTTAACCATCGTCGTACAAGGTAAATGTTGCAATATATCTTAAATTATTTTACAAGTACTTAACAAACCAACAAAATTGACCTATAAAAGTTTTTTAAAATTATAAAAACAAGATTAATATAAGTCAAAAGTATATGGAAAAAAAATGTTTTTAAAATAAAAATTAAATATCAACTCTTGATTATAATTATAACGTATTCGTTAAAGTTAAATTAAATTTAAATTTTGATTCTCTTAAATTGTATATGTGAATAATTAAGAAGTCTGTCCCTACGGAAAAAGTTACTTTAAAATCTCATTTATGTTGTATTATTGAATTAAATAAAAAAAAAAAAAAATTAATTAAACAAACAAACAAATAAACTCGTTGATTAATTATTTTTTAAAAACTTGAAGGTGTTTAAAAAAAAAAAATCCTCGTTTCCCTCTTCTCCGTTTATATATTTGATTCGTTTTGTGTTTGTGTGTGTGTTTAAATTATTTGGCCAACTGCCAATTGGCCCAATACTTAAATTTTCCCGCCCGTTTCACGGCCATACTAAAAATACAACGAAAGGAAAAAGTGGCAGAGAGATATATGGTTTTTGTGTTAATATTTTTTTGCAAAACGGCAAATTTCAATATATCATGGCATAGTATATATAGTATATAGTTATACTGTATCATCGTCGTATATTACATTATATACTTACCTATCAGCTATACCTATAACAATTGTTCGTTTGGATATTTCTTACGCGAAATATTTCTGCAGGACGAGTCTTCGGTACAGCAATTGATCGATGCATGCATTCAGGATGACGACAAATTATACTTGTGCGTGTCTTCGCCGACCATCAAAGACAAACCAGTGCAAATTAGGCCTTGGCGTCTTTCCGATGCTGATTTTGTGTTGGACGCATCCATGCCGTTAGATCCCCGAAAAACTGTGTTCGTGGGTGGCGTACCCAGACCGTTGAAAGCCGGTAAGTTTTGATACAAAATAAACACTGAAGAAATATTACTACTTTAAATAAATATATAATATATAATATATGTAATATTATATTATTTTATCACGACGCATACGAAAAATTTGAAATTGTGTAACACCACACTCGATCCCTATTATTTTAGTATTACCCTATGTATGCGGTTCACAATTAGTTTTTTTTTTTTTTTTGACACTATCATATTTTTATTTCTAGTCGAATTGGCTATGATTATGGACAGATTGTACGGTGGAGTGTGTTATGCTGGTATAGATACCGATCCAGAGCTTAAGTATCCGAAAGGAGCTGGCCGAGTAGCGTTTAGCAACCAACAGAGCTATATTGCCGCTATTAGCGCCCGTTTCGTACAGCTCCAGCATGGAGATATCGACAAGAGAGTGAGTATTGTTTCCATCCTATGGATAGCGCAACGCGTAGAACAAATTTACTAAATAAGAGGTTAGGTTAGGTTTTGAGGTGTTCCGAACCGCGATTGTCGCTTGAAATTAAAATGAATTATATACTGTAATTGGGTTGGTGCAAAGTTTAATGTCGTCCTACTATACAATATGTCCCCAGAGCAGCGTCATGGTTGTTACTTTGAATTTTTATCAAGTGTAACATATACGTATTAAAATTAAATAATTTAAATTTCTACTGCAATATAAACTATCGACGTTGTGAGAAAAATATACACTTAGTTATAATAATTAATATATATCATATTCTACTATTTGGACTATAGCATAGTCACCTGCTTAACAACTAAACCTACCACGCAGTGGGGTGAAACTTCTCCGGTCTACTTCTGGTATAGCGTGTACCCAATGGTCTGTTGTAGATCGATTATGAGTCAGGGGTTGGTAATCTAAATGTTTTAATATACAGCGAAACGGAAAACACATCATATTGATTAACTTATTAGATGTTTCTTCTAACATTATTATTATTCGTATAACACTGTTATAAATACTTAAAGAAAGCCAAGACCTAAATCATAAAAGGAACAAGAGTCCCGCCCATCATGTACACCCTCAAATACGCCACAGTTAAAGATCTTTGCAGGTACCCTGTTCAGTATTACATATATATCTATGATATTAATTTGCGTGGTTTCCCACCTTTACTATCGTCGTAACTGTTATCTAACGATTTTATTTACTTGGTTATTAATATACATGATTTTGCCAAGGTTGAAGTTAAACCGTACGTACTTGATGATCAGATGTGCGACGAGTGCCAAGGACAAAGATGTGGTGGCAAGTTCGCACCATTCTTTTGCGCCAACGTCACTTGTTTACAAGTAAGCGAGCCGTGAGTCAAAATAATTCTATTAGTTTGGTATTATTATTTTGATTTTGGTTTGATTTGTTAAATTTATTTTATACATACATATATATATATATACACATGTATTCATATAAAGTTTGGAAGTGTAAATTTCAAAACGATTTGAAGACATTAATTAAACTTTTCAAACTTTTAAAACGTTTTGTAAGTTATTAAGCCCCGTACTGTACCGTGTTAAGAACATCAAAATTAATATTTTAAATGTATATAGAATATATTTAATTTATATACGTCAAGGTATAATTATTTTTCTTTTCATATATATTTAAATTTTTATTTTACATTACATTATTGAACATTATTTATTATAATTTATAATATAATATGGTCAACTCTATTCGGAATTTTAAGATTCATACGAGTAATTTTAATTCTTAAAAAAATGCATATGTTTTCAGTACTATTGCGAACTATGCTGGGCAACGATCCACTCAAGACCGGGCCGGGAATTTCACAAGCCGTTAGTTAAAGAAGGCGCAGAACGTCCAAGAACTGTGCCATTCCGTTGGTCATAACGTAAGATTCCAAAACGAGTAGTCACATTTTATTAATCCACTTATTTGTTTTGTTTTTTTTATTTTATTTTATTATTCTTACGCATGTTTATACAAATGATATAAAAAAATTTTTAATGTTTTTGAATAGTCTTTTTAAAATCTGTCGTTTTTTAATGCGAGAACTGTTTTTTACAATTTTTTTTAATCTACCTTTATTACACAATTAAGCCTTTACTGACTTAGGGAAATTGATGGTTTTTTTTTTTTTATTGTAATTATTCTTTAGGACTATTTAAATAATTCAGGGTAAACACAATGGATAGGGCTCTTTACACCGAGCAAAAACGAATTGTATTAGTACTACAAACGAATTGTATTAGTACTACACAAACCTTCCAAAGAACTTAGATTTGTTTCGTTAGAACTATTTTTCATTTTATTTTTATTGTTTTTCAACTGTTGGTTTTTCTCTTTATACTTAGATAATATGCAACTTCCAAAAATATTTTATTTTATTTTTTTGTTTAATAACCTAACTTAAGAGTTTTGTTTTTATTTTATTTTAAAGTTTATTATTTTTAGACAAATTGTTTCGACTACTGCCACCTTTTTATCATACATTTTTATAGATATTGTTTTAATTTTGTTTTTTTTTTTTTGTTTTGATAAAATGGTTTTTTTATATACACATTTAATATATATATATAATAATATATTATATGTATATATACATATATACATATTTATATATAAAATATATAAATAAATTAAATATTGACATTATTAATTTGCAAGTTAAATCAGTTTGGTATGTAAACCTTTTATTTTCCCATGATTTTTGTTCTTAATATTATCTTATTATTAATTATTTATATTTTTGGGGGCAATATTGTATAGAATAACCAATATATCTAATCGATATTGCGGACGTGGACCACAGGTGTTACCTATAGCAATCGAAACTCTTTAATAAATTAATTAATTATCAATGTGCAATGTTTCGTAAATTAAATGTATGCATGCATCCATGCAAACAATAGGTGTGCCCTTTTCCTGGTTTTTCGCCTAAGTTTTAAATTACAATATGAAATAAAAAGAATACGATATTAAATATATTTTTCTACTTCTTTTTTATATTTTTTAGGCAGCTTCGTTACGTCTTAGCCTAGTTACCAATTCTAAAACGTTAAAAGTTAAAAATAAGAAGAAAATAATATTTAAAACTACACAAAACTGAAAACTGGTGTTTTCTCATCAAAATTTGTATTACCTTTTTTTAAATAAAAAAAAAATGAATAACGTTTGTTGAATGTTATTTAGTTTCAAAAGTTTTTAATGTTTCGTTATTTGTTTTTTGATATTGATAGTATTTAGTTTTTAAAAACCTACCTTTATTTTTTATAATAATTCTCTATATTTTTAATATACTCTACTATACCCTTAGGAACCCGATCGGTTTTATAAAATACCTCAATTTTTGAGGCATGCTTGACGCAGGTCTTCTGCCCCTTTACCCCTTATTTTTCCATTGAAATTGACAATGTTCCGGAAGTTTAAAATTATCAATGATTTAAAAAAATATATTAACTGTAATATAAGGTTTTAATAAATTGTCTTTGAATTACTAATATTTTTGAATTGGTCGGTAGCATTTGTATGTATGTTCTAAAAATAATTAGATAGAAATGTTTTCAAAGTCCTTTGGTCACTGTTAAATTATCTCCAGTTGTGTTCCGAATGATTATGTATCATTTATACGTAAATGTCTCGTGCTGTTCATTATGTATACGTCACATTAGTATCAAGTTTGAATTTATCAAATCATATCAATAATTGATGTTAAGCAAACAATTAATATAAAAATTCGAAGGCATTCTACCTTTTAACATTTGACATCAGTGCTACCGATTTAACCGACATACAATATAACAATATCACAGTATTTAACAATTATTTGGCCCTCCTTTTCCTTTACATCGTACCTCAGTTTTCATTGTCATTTGATTTGGTAACGTTAAGCTGAGAAGATAAAATCAAAAAACAAGCAATTTAAATACATTGTACTTAAGTTAAAATATATACTATACATTTTTCAATAAAAATAAAAAAAGATAATAAATAATAAAATAATAATACATTTTTAAGAATGGTGATTTATACTATAATAATAGATGATACTGCGTTTTCTTGCACTTGATTTAGAGAGTAATGATAAATTTCACTATGTACATAAGAAAAAACAAAATAATTATGGTTTAGGCAAATTGTTGTGTTTTCTTTTTTTGGGGGAAAAATTTAGTGTAATTTTTATTATGAATCGATAAGTTTTTTAATCGCACCTAAAATATATAAATTATTTATAGCGAATTTTTTCATTATATACATTAGGTTTATTGATAATATGTAAAAAAAAAAAATTTTTAAAAAAAAAAACAAAAAAAAATAATTTTTAAAATATTTTGGCAGTCAGATTTTACTAGTTTCTAGTCAAATTATCATTAGCCCATTATGTTCCTAAGCACAGGAGCCATATTTAATAATACAAATATTAAAAGTAGATAATTATTTTTCTTTTCTTTTCTATTGCTCATTACTATAACAATTAAACAATTTTAACAGTAAAGATTTTCCACTTTTAAAATAATAATTTTTCTTTTTATGCTGACAAACTGATATTTTATATATTATTAAAATTAAAATTACAAATATTATTCAAAATTAGATTTAGTTATTTTGAGATAACAAAAATAAATAAATAGTTGTATTTTTTTTAAACTTTTTTGTCTATTAAATGCTAAGAAAAAAAAGCATTATACTTTAAGTGTTCATCGGTGTTTATATAATATAATAATGTCTGTTTGTCATTTAGTGTTTTGGCTTGTGTGGTTTTTGCGGTAGGGAAATAATTTTAATTTTTCTTTAAAAATAATACAATCTTTTATAATTTTATTACAAATTTTAATATTATGTAATTACTTGTTTTTATTTCGCTGGCCATTCTGACATACATGTATTTGGCTGTGATACAGTATTTTGTACATCTTTTATTTTTTAACTGCGTAATGCTCGTTTAATTGAATTGTTGACTCGTTTATCTTTTCTTTTACTCTTTTTATGGGATGAAAATGGCTATATATATTTTTCTTTTTCTTTTTTTTTTCATGTAAATTTATAATAATTACAATAACTTGTCCGGTTTTCTGTAAGGGTCGGTTACCACTTAATATATTTCGTTTTTTATTTCTTAATAGTGCAATTACTTCTCTGTGTAAATAAATTGTTTTGTTTTTCCCATAATTTTTTTAATTGATCAATAATCTTAAGTTTTATTATTCTCGTTCCTCTTACAGTTCGAATGATGATGATAATAATAATAATAATAATTGAAACTTGTACCTATACGGTTTTTTATTTCCTATGGCTCAATATTTTCTTCCATACAAATGATTTATTAAATAAGCTATTTGCTGCAAGCCAAACGCATATTTAATTTAACGGTTAAAAATTTATAAAACATAGGTAATCCCACTTTTTCATTAATCATTACAACATTGTAATCAAAAAATAATCATTCTTCGAGTTCATGTTTTAGTTTTGTTATTTAATTAGTTTTAGTATTATGACTATTATTGTTTTTTTTTTTTTCAAAACATCAAATATAATAATAACCATTTATGTTATTTATTTTATAAACTGTTTGACAAACTTTAGTAAAATTTATTGTATAATTTGTTTAACTAATATTTTACCACAATTTGTTATAAACAACGATTACCATTGTGCTGTTGTTGTAGGATCTATAAGCTAATAATTATTGTGTTTTTTGAACAGATATTTTATTTCTGTAAAATCCAAATACACACACATATTCAGAAATTTGTTATATAATTTTTTCTTTTATATTTAAATAGGCAGGACTGTGATATGATCAATAAGAATGATTGTAAAAACAGATACCTATATGTTTGGTTTGTTTATTATTTTCTTTATGGTCTAATTAATTATGTAAAACGTTTTTAAATAATGTCGATCGTATTGATCTCTTGTCCAGAAAAATAAAAAAAGTAACTTACATCTTGTTAAAAATAAAAATAAAATAAAAAAATGTTAAATTGTTTTTGGTTTTTATTTTATTAGTTGGTTTTTTTTTTTATTTACCTGGGATTTTTATTTATTATTATTATATTCATACATCATTTATATTTATTTTTTTTTTGACAACTTTTATCTAGCGTTTTTTAGTTTGTTTTATTAATTTATTTTATTTATTTATTTTTATTTTGTTTTTTATGTATGCAATATAAAATACATATTTTAATTTCAAAGACACAAAATATAATATCATATTGCCAGCTGGAAGGGAAAGTGAGACTTGAGTTCAATAATTTTGCTTTTTGTTAACTTTATATTAAAAAAAAAAAAATTAAAATAAACGTAATTACCTAATTATTTACTATAATAGAGATGGAAAATAAATGATAAAATATTCTTTTGTAGTATACCTAGTTTAGATAAATGCTAAAAAAAAAAAATAGCCTATGCTAAATATATTATTTGTGTGCATTTTTTTCATCACTCCTATTTTTTATGAATTTTGTACGTTTTTCTAATATATATTTTTTTTTTGTATACTACGTATTTTTTAAATGTAGTAATGTTGGACAAATCTATTATAAAATATTAACACTTTTTTACCCAAATACCCTAAATCAAATTTTTCTTGAGAAAAAAATTATGATTATTTCATTTTAATGTTTAAGAAAAGATTTGTCTGTCTTTATTATTTTATTTTAATAATATATATAAATATATTATATAACATGTATAACACACAGTGTCCAACTTGCTTTTCCCGGTAACTTGCCCCGATGTTTCGATTGGGTCAATTTATTATGGTTTTGTTTTTGTTTTTATTTTTATTTTTTGTTTTGTTTTGTAAAATCATTATAATAATGTATATCCATATAATAAAAAAAAATTACAATATTATCTTTTGTTGTTTTTATTTAATTTTGTCGCATTGTAACGACAGTCGTTTTACATATTTCCGTGTTACAATATTAATTATCAACTACTGTTTCAGTAGCAAACAGGTGCCGACTGCTGCAATGGTTCACAGTATTGTTTACATAATAATCATCACGATTAACGCTGTTTTATAACAAACTGTTGTCGAAGTATTTTTTTTCATATATATATATATAGTTATACCTAAAAGAGCAATTAGGTTTGCAAAAAATTCGTGTGATTCGGGTAAGTATAACGTTGAGTGTCTATACTTCGAATGGTCCGGAGATCGTCATCCATTGGCCAGTCACTGAAATTAATCAAAAATATATTCCGATATATCATGTAGGTATATAATATAGGAAAACACTGCTTTCAATATGTGTAACGGCATAAAAAACATAAACTACTAACGTACACAAACAATCATAACGTAAATACTACCTACGTAATCGTGTTATGCCCAAACTATACACAATATAGAACAGCAAGTATAATAACCATAAAACGTTTAGCAGACAATCACAAAAATGTATTATATCTCTCAAGTATTACTAGGAAGGTATCCATAGAAAATGGCTCCATTCGATTTAAAATCAACCTAAGCAAACTCCAATAAAATACAGAATATAATAAAAATATATTCCAAGGAAAATGTTTATTTTAAATTATTTATGCAAAGTTTTGATATAACCATAATATTGCACGTATACGAAATACTAAAAACACGTTTTATTTTTCATGAATAATTATTTTTGAACTATAGACTGATAGGTATGCGACTAATAATTGAGAAACGTAAAATGTAATTTTATTTTAATTTTAAAAGTGGTATGATAAACTAAGTGTTGCAACGTTGTGGCACATTTAGTCACAATCCAGGGGCGGACTGGCTCCTTCAGAGCGGCCCGGGAATTTTTTTTCAAGCGGCCCATCGCCCATAAACCATTGTCTAAGGTCTTTTCGACGGCGTTGCCGGAACTACTTAATCATTATATTGACATATTGTCTAAGGCCTAATCTAATACACTATTACAGCACTTACGTTTGAAATACCAGACATTTTCTCAGTTGAATATTTAAATTATAATTAATACTAACAGAAGATAAATAAAACATTTTAGAAATACATGGTAATGATTATTTATTAGCTCAAGGAATTAATAATTTATGGAGTGTTTTGCTTTTTTGGGCTAAACGGTCTATAACAATTTGGTATGGTATATCACTTAAAATACTTTTTTCTGTAGCCATTAAAACAAAAGCTTCTAGGTTGTCCTGTGTCATACTGTTCCTATAAACGGTTTTCACCTGAAAAATAAAATCGCATTCATTTTTACAGTATAATAAACAATTCAAAATTCAATAAATAAATTTATATTTATTTTATTATTTAAAAATGTAATGTACCTGCTTTAATTTTGAGAAGGATCGTTCACAAGCTACTTGCGTAATGGATAAAGTTAATAATATTTTATAAGCTTTATATAGCATAACATATGCTTTACTATACATATTATACTTATGTAATAAAGTAAAACAACATCTCAAACAATTTCTGCAAGACTCCTTTTTAATTATAGTGCATACGTCGTTCACTACAGACTCCGATTCATCATTTTCATCACCACTGTCTATAAAAACCATAAATTATTAATTTACAGAATACTTAAGTGTATATTATTTTATCTGGATTATCGAGGTTTTCGTGTTCATATTCATCTTGAATAGTTTTCTTAATATTGGGCCATTTTTGTGAAAAATCTATTAACTCATCTCGTAATAAAACTTCAATACGTTCTGTCATACGAGATTCATCATCACCGAACTCTGACTTTTCATTTTCACTCAAATGCTGACATATAAGCTGAGTTATTTTTTTAAAAATATTTTTTCCTGAAATACTTTCAGGTTTCATTGGAAAATTTCGAGGGTCAAACAATGACATGTCGGTGTACAAGTCCTTGTGCTTAGTAAATCGTTCCTGTAAGCTTGAAATAATAGAATCCATTATGCAATTAAAACCACTTATTTTATATCGTTGGGCTGCGTCAGTTGGTAATTCATCAGTAGTTTTAGTTTTATATTTATCTTTTTTACCACGATATCTAGTGAGCGAAAATGATGTTTCTACCTCAACTTCAGAATCCATTTCTTCTAACTTTCTGTTTTGAATGACTGCGAAAGTTTTAGCAGTTTCATATATATCTTCAAAACATCTGGATTGTTTTTTTAATGTATCAATCGACGACCGTACTAAACGATGAGCTTGCATAAAATCTAGTCCAGACGTTTGTAAATAGTTGGACAAAGGATTGGTTGTTTGAAATATTTTTAAATAAATATTGGCTGTTATTATAATCTCAAATTTAGTTAAGCTGTTAAGTAATGTCAAAGCATCAGATCTAGTGTTTTTATTAAATTTTTCTGAAGACGATATTAAATATAATGAATGAACTAAATCTACAAACAGTGCTGTATCTGAATTTCCATACTGGCCAAAAATTCTATTAAGTGCATTACTCTTTGACCACCATCGTGTTGAATTTGCTTTGATCAAACGTTTTAATGAATTTTGTTTTGAATGACATTTTTCTAATTGATTAACCCAGGTGTCCATTCTACGATATGATTCACGAAAAAATACAGCACATTTATTTATCAGACCAAATAAACTAATGGAGGGCACATTAGTCTCACTAGTATCTTTCATAACTAAATTCAGCACGTGTGCGTAACACCATGTATGGATATGTCCTGGAGATTTATTTTCAAGCCATGTAGTGAATCCTGCATACTGACCTTGCATGTTTGATGCACCATCTGTGCTATCTGAAATGCAATTAGCTATGTCAAGATCATGTAATAATAACGTTTTTTCAGTTAATTCAAATAAATTGCGTCCCTCGCCTGAATGACTTTCCACCATTGATAATAGATGCTCTTCAACTCGATCTGTTACGTAGCGTATAATTATTGATAGCTGATCTTTAACTGATACATCTTGAGTGCTGTCAATTTGAATGGAGTATATTCCTGCTTCTTTTATGTTTGCTACAATTTTTTCTTGTATTAATGATTTAAGTATTTGTATGATATATGTAACTGTAGTTTTTGAAATGAAGGTGATAAGATTTCCTCTGCCTTTAGTTATACTAGAATTTGATTCAAGTCTGTTTTTGCTTTTATTAATTACGTTTTCTAAATGATGCCTTAAAACATCGTCAAATTTTGATATTAAACATAATATTTCTAAAAAGTTGCCATGACTCACATTATTATTTTCTAAAGTATATGAAGATTCATTTGTATGAGATCTGTAACTCATACAATTTTTTCCGATACACTTAATAGTTTCAATTATTCTTTCTAGTACTCGGTGTCGTTCCATAACTTCTTTACGTCGAATTTCCCTGGCTGATGAAAACAACATGTGTGGAATATTTGCTCTATGCTCATGATAAAGAAAAGCATCCACTGATTTAACATGGCAAAATGTATCCTCGTGTTCCGCGATACGTTGATAAACATGTTTCCAACTGTTCATGCCCAAAGTAAATGGGTTGCTATCTGTTGACGCACAAAATGCAATGCATACTGAACAGAATAATTTACTCTCAGCTTCAGAAAAAGTCAACCATTTTCGATGTATCCCGTCTGTACGTTTATATGCTTTTTGTGGATTAAATGGAATATTAATAGTAGGTTGGTATGGATGAAATTTAAAAAATGCATCAACTTCATACTTCTCTGGTTTTTTGAATTTGTCAATAATGTTTGTTGCATTTTCGAAATCCACAATAGTTTCTTGATTATTGTCTTGTTTTGTTTCAGTACTACATATAAGTTTTATTGAAGTTTGCTCACATTCTAACTTATTTGTACTTATATTTGGGTTAATTTTTTCTGGATCGTCTATATTAGGGAAATCCACAATACTTCCTTCATTATCGTCTAGTTTTGTTTCAGTACTACATATAAGTTGTATTGAAGTCTGCTCACATTCTAACTCATTTGTACTTGTATTTGGGTTCATCATTGATAAAGTTGGATTTTTGAGGGTAACTGATTCGTTCAGAACGTTTTCGTTCATTGCCATATTATGATTTATTTTTTTAATAAACATGTCTCTTAAGTTGCCACATCTTTTTGCTTCTTTGTTTAATAATTTCGCCTTCTTATCCCGTTGTTTTTCCGCGCCTCCTTTACGTTTTTTTGTTTCATCAATATTCATGATTGCTCTCTTAAAATAATTTTTTTAATTTTTTAATTTGCAGGGTAGATATTTGGTTCTAAAATTTTTACAAAATATAACAATTAGGGATGTTTGATGTAACCAAAAGTTAAATGAGGATTATTAAAATACAGTAAAACGCTAAAACCCTCTACTCAATTTTCAAGCCTTAATTATTAAAATTGAATGTTATATGAATTTTCAAAAACTGCCACTATTATATCTTTCTATATAGTTATTTCTAATAATTAATTAACGATAATTAAATACCATAAAATAGGGTGAATAGAAAAAAATGCAAATGTAAAATTTTGTAACTTTGATGTCCACCCTATTTGCTATCAATAGGTTGGTATATTTCTTTTATATTATTAATCGGTAATCGTCAACCAGAACAAAAGTATATTTTCCTTCTGTGACGTACAAAAACTAAAAAGCTACATAGGTATCATAATTCTTTTTACTTTTTATAGTGTTAAATAAAACCATATTGAACATTTACTATTTATAATGTTTAGTTATCCATAATTTTAAATAAAACACTTAAGAGTAAAAAATATTTGAAATTTTCTATATAAACTTTAAAGTTTTTCTCTTTTTATTACTGAAGAACCTCAATATATAATATAACTCAATAGTAATTTATCATGTAAATAAAATTATATTTTATATTATAGTTATAATTAAGATACATAAATTATAATTGAATAACAATATAACATAAATAACAAAAGGTAGAGTTAAATTATTATTTATTAATAATAATCTAAAAATATTACGTTTGGATGCAGAGCCTTGGTTTTTATCAGCATTTTTATTCAAATACTATAGAAAAGTATAAAATATGTGGTCTTAGGGAACCGTAACAATATGAATTAAGAAGAATTCAATTTAAAAACGACAAAACAACAACACTCGTTGGGGTACAAAATTCAAATAGCTAATAGGGGATAGCAGGATAGGCCTCTAAAACTAATAATTCTATTATATTTTAAACCATTTAACCAATTTTTAATAATGATTGAATATAGATTAAAATGTATAGGCCTTATAACAATAACTTTATTTTTTTTACAATAAATTATAATAATATATTATTTAAAAATTGATTTGACTTACCTTTAAAAAGCTGAAGTTATAGTACAAAATACAAATGAACTAGGTAATAAGTAATATTTATATTTTATATAATATCACAGACGACAGTGTTGTTAGTCGCGGACGAAAACAGTATATTTTTAAATTATATAACAACTAAAAACAATAATACATCGAATTAATAATATATCGTTATCGTATATTATAAACAACACGGCGACGGCGGCCGGCAGGCGGCAGCGTAATTTATATTTATATAAATACCTTATGTTTCGTATGTTTCTTAGAAAAGCAAATTTATATTTAAGGTACGATTATTATCGTATTGACGTATTATTTATGTTATATTCTATAGATTTTAAATTTACCAAAAACTGATAAACTCTTATTATAATCTAAAAATTGTAATTAGTTACTTGTACAACCAAATTGTCCGGCCCCATAATTCGATTATTTGACCGGCCCATCGGGAAATTTCCCGATCTCCCGATCTGCCAGTCCGCCACTGTCACAATCATATCAATATTATGTCGTTATTGTTTGTTATTCGACAAAATAATTTATAGGTACGCAATCGCTAACCGTTATCCCGCTGAAAAGTTTAATTGTACCTAACAATCAGATTAGTTCTACTCGTCGACGCGGAGTTAAAAATGTCACTAGCTGTACGAACGGGAATGTGCAATAATTAGGTAAGTAGGTAGGTAGTTCAGATTGTTTTACGTTCGATGTTTAGTTTCGGCGTTGAATCCTCCGATAAAAAAAGGTCCTAAAAATACTATACACCATATTTCCATCATCCATTTAAAAATTATAAACTTTGAACGTATTGTTAGAATTGAATAATAAAGAATGTGACGACAAATACTTTTTTTTTTATAGGAAAACTACGAAGCAAAAGATCAATGTTGATAATATTTATTTTTGTTGTGAAAGTTTACATTTTATTGTAAATTGGATACAAAAATAATTAACTAAAAGTAAAAGTCGACAGATGTAGTATCAGTGTAATACTACAGAATAATATCAATTATTTTAATATTTGAAATCTAACGCATAATAGTTATAATGTTAATCGTTATACAATTTAAACCGAATATATTTTTTTAATTAATCGAAATATTAATTAATATTAAATAATTTTAGAGGGAAAAGTGCGAAGACTGATTAAACAAAACACACAAAATTCCGTTTAATTATATTTTTTTTTCAGTTTAAACTCCAAAAACCGTCCCGGAGGAGATCCTGAAATATATTATTACTCATTAGCGAGCGTAGTAAACGGTAAACAGTATACCAGACGTGTATTTTATGTTTATTTTTTTTGAGCTCATTATTCTTATGGTTTTGAAAAAGCTCTTTTTTTATAACACTTTTCATCAACATAGACACGGGATGTAATCAAAAGAAAGTAAGTATAAAAAAAACCATGACATTGGCATATCTATCAGCCTTATTTTTTTTTGTCGAGTTTACGACCGCTTATCAGTATACATGTATATAATAATATATTATAAATGCTCACAATACTATAGATTACCGAAATCTCTTGGGCACCCGTCACTGTCTTCATTTGAGCTCCATGAAGTAGCAATTTTAAATCAGGCAGACGTATCCACAAATGTCTATATGTTATCTACAAAGCACAATTACTGTGCATGTAATGCTAGGTTTTACTAGGATTTACTAATCGTACTCAATAAACGCTGAAAAACATAATTCGGGCTTTTACTAAAAGCGTTGTGCACATCCCCCATAGGATATATAAATCATGACAGCAAAAGCTGATTTATCCTTAACATAAAATGTATATATATTATTATATATTTATATCTTACGAATTGGAATTTCAAAAACAGAAACCTCTGTTGTAGGTATAGGTATTATATTGTTATTAATTATTATTACATTATAAATTTGCTAATTGACTAAATTTTCGCCATAATTGAAAACTTTGTATTTTTATAAATAATAATTACAATAAAATATATGCATAGTGTTTTTATTTTGTTGTATTTAATGTCACATTTAAATTATAAATGTAATGAATAAACCCGTAACATAATTGGTGATTTGATTTATATTCTATCAAATATTGTTTTTACTGGCGCCTTATGCGATCCTATTAGTTTTCTGTTATGGACCAATCAGTGAATTGTATTGTCGTGATAATAATATATACATTCGTACATAGAAGACGTTTTTAGTAAGATCCCGAATAAAATCGTGCTTTTAAACTTTCACTAAATATGAATAATATGATTTTACAAATCACAGAATTTAATACCCTACTTAGAATCAATAACTAAAACCTAGCTTTGTCGAGTTTAAATCGGTACTCGTATGTAACGTCTGTGTGGGATGATGTAATATAGTTTAGTATAGAAATAGGTATAGGAGACTTTGGTCCCATTTGTCGTCCCTGACGTTAGGTTATTATAGGTAAAACGTTGGCGTGTGTGGTACTCAAATAAAAAAAAAAAACAACGGCACTGGACTTCGTAATGTTTTAATTGTAAAAAGTGCGTGCACCGACCGATGTCGATATGTGACCAGCGTGTATTATTTTATATCTGCACGGGTATATACACGGTAATTTAGGTAATAACACGCGCGATTTAAGATTATAATATTTCCTCTAAACCATATTATACAAGTACAACGCATCACCATAATGTTTAAAAAAAAAAAAACCGTGCTGACGGCGATTTATAATATTTATTTTCTGCAGACCTCGTGCAACGTATATTAATAATTTGTGCAAACGCTTTTATAAAAAAAAACCGCGTGCCTACGTAAAATATCTACCTACGCCGTGGCCGCCACATCGTTTAAGCCTCGTGTTGAATTCCGAACATAGTATAAACGATATTTATTCATTTTAGCAACTATTCTGATACTTACGGCTATGCAATGACATATCCGTACGTAATATCTCATATTCTCGTTTTAAATACCATTGAAAACGATTGTATTATACCCGTACAGATACTATGTGCGTAGGTGCGTAGAAAGAAATCAGTCAGGTCATCAATGTACATTGAACGGGTATTATCACTTATTTATATATATTGTTTGATAAAAAACAAATTTTATTTATATTAGAAATAACAGGGTATGGAAAAAAATCTAAAGAAAATATCACTTTTCAAACGTCTATAAATCGCTTGAAGAATCTTCAAAGTATGTTGAAAATTCTATCATACACAAAAAATACTATTACAAACATTTGGTGAAAAATGTTGGTATATCTAGGTAATTCGTTTCTGAGTTAAACCAAACAAACAAAATTTATTTCGTCAAGAACTGGGTTTGCGTAAACATTCCCATTTTGACTTTTTATTTTTTATTCCAAATTATTTTGAATAATATCTACTGTGAATTGAAACTTTTCCTTCTCAAAAGAACCAATATATATATATATATATATATAGAGAGAGAGAGAGAGATGATAGATCCAATTTTTTATCAAAAAAACGCCTTTAAAATTTAAAACCATTTTTTTCTACTACGTTTTGTTTGTATAAGTTAAAGACTCAAAGGACACACACACACACATCAATGCAAAATCAATTTATCGTTCACTTAAAATCTAAAAAAACATCATATTTATAGTATGGACAGTGTAGTAATTTGATCCTGCATAGGAAATTTGAACTGCTAATACAAATAAATTATTTTTTTTGTACAGTATTCTTTACAAATTGTAAATTGGTTTTTGCTGTAGATTTGTTAAACTTACAGTTTGAACTAGCAGCTTGTTGAACTTTGGCCATCTTATCTAATCTATTATTATATTATTATAGAATTATTGTTTTCCAATTTTTGTCCATATCAACTATCGAGTATATCTGATCGATAAAAGTAATGATTATGTTGATAAATCGAGCTACGATATGTGAACAATTGTTGATCATTTCTATTAACCAATCAAATTTCGTGCTTTTAAAGACATTTAGTACGTATATACTATATAGTATGTATTGAACGTTGTCTGTTTTAATCACCGCTTATTTAAATTAATTAAAAAAATTAAATTTAAACTATATTAACTTTAAAACAAAAATAATTAAGGTGGAAAAAATAAACAATATTTTTCTTAGTTAATTAAGATATTATAAAATAATTAATTATTTAAAACACCTAAATGAAGAGCAAAAAAAACCTATTCAAAATTAATGAAGAAATATGACATATAATGACTATACTATGGATAGACGACGACAATTTAATTATGTCAATAACTGAACAATATATGTTGTGTAAAATCATATGCCTATATTATTATAACGAAAAGTTATTTTACGTGAAGTGCATTTGTGTCTTGTATGCACGTTCGTAAAAATCGTATATGGAATATGAAATAAATAAAAAATATAACCAGATAAACAATAATGTCATATTTAAATTTTTCGAATCGTGTCAGAGAAAAGGAAGTACAGTGAGAAAAATGATTGGTGGTTAAACCAATTATTCCTTGGAAAATGAATTCGATGTGTCAAATCGATCTTATTTGATATGCCGAATGCGCAACAAGACGGGGATTACAAATGTATATGTATATATAATATATCACCAGCCCGCGCCTGCTTTGATTTAGGAGCAAAGAGCTATGATTGATGTGCGCGTACGCAGTATTGCAAAATAAATAAATGCAAGCGAAGGAAAACAATTCTAAGTACGTACCTTATACCTACCATTCTACGTAATTACCAATTCTCCGCATCGCGTACAAACAATTAGTTAATAATATAATTCTAATTAAGATCGATACAATTAATTAATTGTATCTTATTTATTCGTTGTATACTGCGTGCCAATTATTAGGTATATAATATTATGTATTATTATCAATATTATTTTAAAGTATTCTTTATATAACATACTTATTATTTGTACTAAAATTATAAGGTTATAATAAATAATAATATGTAATAAAAATATATTGCTTGATTTCATCGACATAGCTATTGATTTGATCAATCAAAATAGATTAAATTAAATGATTAATTATGATGTACGTAATTAAATTTATAATTTAATATAATGTATTTACCCATCATTGTTTTAAAACATTCAGAATATATTAATATTATATAATAGATTTGATGAAAAAAAAAAACAATTTCTTTATATTCGTAATAAAAATTGATATAATAATGAATAATATTATATAATTCTCACAGCACATACTTGATATTTATAAAACATGTTTTTCGCTCTTGGCAAAAATAATTATTTGATATTATAATAAATTGAAGGGAGACAATGTGTTCATAATTTATTCAATGCATATAATATTATATTTAAATATTTCATTATGCATTATCATATGTGATGCATACCTACATCGTTGATATCTCTTATATTATAGTCGATGTACACATTCGCGTGAACATTTCTCAATCATTTCATTTTAGATTCTGAAAATAAGAGAGGAATGTATTGGTTTTACTTTTACAATGATGTGTGCACTTTATTATTACATTTTACGAGTTATTTTTCAGAAAACACTTTTTGGGATCGTAAAACGCTGTAGCTCTATGGATTGGAAATTGAACACGGATGGTAGGTACTTAAGAAAGGTCATTTTCGAATTTCTCAGTAGTTCCCGGATAAACGTGAAAAGCAGCGAAATAACGTCAGTGAATTCTAAGCAACACGTTTCAACTCCGTCAAGGCATTAGGTGGTATATTATATAAATAATCCCCACTCACAACCGTTTTCTGAATGCTGTGATTTCTCATTACTTTATTTTTTTTTTTTTTTTGGAACGATATAACTATGAAGTACGATTAAACGAAAAAAAAATACGAGTGATCGTATATTTACGTTGGAAATTTAATTTTTCGGATTAATAAAATGTTATTTTATCTCGCATCTGCCAATTTAAAAACGGGTCAATTATTAAATGATAATAATGAAAACAAATCCTAATAGTGTTTATTTATTTGAAACTTTGAGTAGTCAAATCAATATAATGAATTCAACAACAACCATAAATATTTATTAAATAATATGATAATTGGGTTATCGAACCAAATATACTCAACAATAAAATATATTAAATTGTCTGAGACGGCGCAATGTATGGGCAAAATAGGTACATTGCTGTGTGCTGTGTTCATTATTTATATTTTAGAATAATTTAATACTGTAATTATTATATTTATATATTATAATTTATATAATATGTGTAATAATAGAATAATACAATAATTTTTTTTAGCTATTTTATTTAAAAAGTTTTGTTGAGACCTTAGGGGAAGGCAGTTCATCATTATGGGGCTGTTTAGTTATAATATAGGCTGTGACATTCGGTATACTCTCCACAAAATTTACCAAGTTAAATAAAGTTAATATTATTCATAAATGATATCATTGGGTAAGTTCAACAGGAATATTATGATTATTGCTTTTTAATGATCAATCCCTTTATAATATGCGGTTGATAATACACTTCAATAGATAAAGCGAATGAATAATTGAATTTTACTACTTTATAATTTTTGAACTGGCCTACCTAAAGAATTTTTATTCCATGATAATTTTACGTCTTTAAAAGTTTTAGATTTATTAATATATAAATAATTTAAAATAATAAATTACTTTAATGGTATTAAACATTTAGAAATAAGTTATAATATAAGTTGTTATAACATTATTAGGCTATATTATATTTATCAAGAAAATAGAAACAGAAGAAAATATATTAAAATACTAAAAGTGAAATACAAATATGACAATGAACCGATACACACAAAAATATAATACATAATTAAAGCTATATATATTTGTTAAATTTAGTTGGATTGTTGCTTTTTTTTGAAAACGGAGCTAACTTAATGATTTATATGTTATTATACTTACAACTACTACAGCACTAAATTATATTCTGGTTTTGTATAAATTGATTTTTTAGTGAAATAAGTATACAATGTTTAAATTAGTAAGTAATATAATAAATAAAGTCATAACATTCCGCATTGTAGCATACTGGCATACGCCTCCTACATACCAATACGCGTATGGAATTTGAAAACGATATTAAACACAAAATATATATTATATTCAATACGATACATTTTGTCTAACGTGAGAACAAATGTGAATTTTATAATATACTTTATACTCAATATTATTTAAAGCAAATTAAATGAATAACTATGGCATTTTCTCCGTAAGCTTAACGATGTGCGTATTATTCAATAATTTGTAATTTGCATTATTGTAATAAAAAGGCTGTATTTGAGTTGGTGACTGGTTTATTTTACTATACTATAGGTTATTTCCGACTAATTGAATTTATTTATTTATTTAATTCTGATCATAAAATTAATTAAATTAACTTTACTTTTTTTAAATGTTTCTTTCTATTTTACATTTACTTCTGTATTACAGACTTATAGACCTTAACCCTAAAAATAATTCAAACTTTTTAAAATTTCAATAACAACTACTATTATATTATGTAATTGATGAACAAATCTCTTAAAAAATATAAGCCCAAAAAAAATAATGAAATTTAAATATGAGGGTTTCTATTGGAATATTTTAAATGAATTACCAACTCTCATACTCAACCTAAAAATGTATTTTGATCATAAATTTCCCGTTATTTACTAAATGTCGACATTTTACCGATTGTTAATTTATTATAATAGAAAAAAATTACATTATTGGTTGAAACTTTGAATTAGCGAAGAATAAATTATAAACTATATTTATAATGTATGACATACTAGTATATTACGTTAATAAATTGTTGTTCGTATATTTTATCCACATAAAAATCTCATTTATCGATGTACCGTATCTAATATTATATTATATTAATTTATTTATTTGATTAATATAATAGTACATATTATTAATATGACAATCGTAAATAGTAATCACATGGAAATTTATATTCAAATTACATTTAAATTTGACACTTGGACATCATATAGTGTGTTATAACTTATAATGAGAGTGAAACTAATAATATAATATATTTCCTCAATCGCTAACCATATCGAGTTTAACATTTATGTTAAATTATTATTTATTTATTCACAGTGAAATTATTTTTAGATTTATTTCTACCTACAGGATTTATTGGTTTACCAAGACTTGCAATATTTTCATACAAGGTCACTGGAGTATTAACAATTCATATTCAATTCATTTTGAAAATCTTTGCTCATAAATTATTTTTACGAGCACTTCGACCTTTTTTTAAACTCCTTTAAACCGAATGGTTTTCGAATACGATTATTTATCTCGTTGCATTCAAACTTATAGTATAATATTAATAAAACACTGGATCGTATCAAGGTGAACGAAATAACAGGACGAATGCCGACTGCGGTGAAGTGTTCGATATTCAGCACACTTCAGCCTCTCCGTCCGTATTGTTCATTGTAATATTATTTTTCGTGCTATTGGATTTATCGTTCTTTAGTTTTTTTTTTTTATTTTTTCAAATTTATTATAAAATATAATATTCGAGATAAATATTTGTCAAGGCTATTATTTTCAATTGGTTTATTGTTTGTCGTGCCTATCTTAAACAACGCATATATAATATTGCTATCAGTGTTTATCGTAAACATAAAAAGCTTTGGCATCTTTTTGTTGGATAATGTAATATTATTAAATACATCAACTGTTAAAATGTTCGTTGAAACGAACGGCTGTTGAATCAAAGGAGACAATATAATATATAATATATAAAATCAATAAACAATGAACCTACGAACAATAGAATCGAGTCGGAACGGTTATCATCTACACACACACACACACACACACACACACACACACACACACACACATATACACATTTACCATTTGTAGGAGGAAGATCACCGTTGATTATTTTTATATTATGTATTATATGGTAGTTCGTTCATTTCCACTTGGGTAGCTGTCGTGAAAAGGACTTCTTAGTCATTATTGTCACAGTAGTAAAATAATAATTCCCGAGGAGATACGCCGTGCGTACCTACCCACGATATTATCATTATATCATTAGTATATAAATGCGGAAAATAATTTTCGTTATTTTCAAACTAGAAATCGTTTTGCGGTTTAAGATACACGACCTACATATTAGATTCGTTCTGCTATATCAAACCAAGTCGGGTTGAATATATTGTACTGCGTATGCCAACGGCAAGTTATTAGCAGTCACTATAATATTATATACATGCATTATGCAATTATTAGCGCAGCCATTTTCAGTTGCACGTTTAAAACACGTTAGCTACCAAACCAGAATACTACAAAATTAATAATTTTATATATCGCCAAAGACACGCGATTGTCTATCTCAAATGTGTTAGTGTAGACACTTGGTGCCAATAAAAGCTGACATTTCAAATAACTTTCTCTGTGCACTATAAGACGATATCTTTAAAAATAAAAAATGTTTTAAGTCGAAAACTTTTAAGTGCAGTTTTTTAGAATTTGTGGAATTTTAATTTCAATTTTATCGAATTTAATCATTTATACAACTGTTTTAGTTATACACAACCATCATATTATAGATAAGATTATATTTTAATACCGCCAATCCTAACATAATATATGTTATCTTATGAAATAAAGATAATTTCAAGTTGGTAGGTATTTAATACAGCACAAAAATAATTTGTGAAATGTGACTATTTGACAATAATTGTGCGTTATATTGTTCCAATCTGTTCTTCAGATACCCGTAGTGGTTGTGTTCTGTTATTGTTTTGCAAATATGCCGAAAACTAAGCCAACTATTTCCACAGTTGTGAAAAATTACGTTTTAGAATTCGGTGAGAATGTTGTTTTCGTGTGATGAATCCCGTACATCTCTGTTAATTGTGTGACATAGAAGTAAAAGCTGAACGGAGGTATAATATAATTATATATAGCTGTATTGTATGATGCTAAATAGTGTAATATTTATTTATACACCTATTACACCTACATACTCATATACTCATATGTGACATTGGGTTTTGAGATTTATCGTTCAACTGTACATAATATATAACATTATGGTTAATTTATAGGTAGAACAACTATTGATTTTTAACTTGGAGCCTTTAAGTTTTAAATATATATCGATTATTTTAAACGAAATTTACAAATACACGTGTATTTCAGATACACGGATACCCGAGTTAGGTACACGTAGTGCACGTGTACCCGGATTTCAGTTATGCGTATAATTCATCACAAGGATATTAAAGGATATTAATACGATTCCGCGTACACAGGATCCGTTTGCACTTGTAAGTTAATGTCCGGTCAAAATCGCGAGCTTTAAATGTACATACCGTGCACAGGTCACAATTATTCAACTGTTTTAACGATAAACATCGGTGTTTCTCGTGGATACGTTTCGATGTATTATACTATATATACGAGTATCATTATTTTACTTTTGTTAGTAATATACCGACATCCAGTCAATATAGTCATTAAGTTTCGTAAACAATCCATTGATAACAAATATAATGTGTCGTATTGTTCGATATAGTATCTGCAGGCTATGGTAATATTATAATGATTTGATGGTACCGCCCACCAATTACTCTCATTATTTACGTCATATTATACGATCATAATATTGTCATTATAAAATGGATAAAAAAAAAAATAAAACGAAAAAAGTCGTGGGTAATAAGAATACCCTGCGTACGTGCAGCACAATAATTTATATTCATAGTGGATATTAGTATATATATATATGTATTATATATTAATATAGTCGTGGGATTCGCGTTCAAACGACGTTTACCTAATCGAATATCATGTCAAACACGACGTGGTGTTCCCAAATAATAATTTAATACTATTACTATGACTATTACTATTTTATTACTATTGTAGAATATAATTTCGGTGGCACGAGCACCGAGTCAGTTTATATATTAAAATATATGGTTCTCATCCACTACCTACCTCATTCATTATGTAACTGGCGTCGGTAGAAAATATATTAGTATCGAATAATACGATATAGCTGATCCGGTACTGGTCAACATCCATTTATATTACGTCCGTAACAGTTTAAGAATTTCAGCGGATTAAGGTGGTTTTACAATGTACACCTGTAGTACACAATATAAATACTATAATATGAATGTACGCAATGACGATTTACACATTATGATATCATACAAAGTATATATGTTATTATTTCTCCGGTAAACGCTTTTTCTTTTAAAATATATGCGGTGGAAAAATGTATTTTACAATTTTCGTTATTCATCGTTGATGAATTCTAATTGGATTTCAAAAATTTAGCTCAGAGACTTATTTGAGAGATTTTGCGTAATTTACAGGAAAATTTACAAAAAATGTGTCATCGATTTAATATAAGTCGTTTTAGATTGTAAATATCTTCTGTTTTTATTACACAGAAAACTTTATGAAGCCAGTTATAATTTATGACAATGAATTGTAATAATTCATTAAATCGTTCACTAAGTTTAAGGTTTTTGTCTCATAAATATATAATACTAAAATAGTTTTAATTATTTTTTTATATGGTTAGCATTAGCTACATTAATAAAGTGTACAATTTATGCCATAATATTAAAAAGAAATATAACCGTATTTTAACGTTACATTTTATCGCAAAGAATTATTACTAAATTTAAATTCTAACTTTCGTAAACATAAATCCAAACAGTCTCCTCAATTTTTCAAAATATTAACAAAGTATACAAAATGAACAGGAAAACATTTTCGGGATTTTTAAATAACCATACTTATAATACCAACAAATTTGTTAAAACCGTTGTCAGACGATATTTTTATTTCTATATTTTTACACAAATATGGTAAATATATGAGTTTATTCAAACGAATAATACGACGTGTTCTCATACAATTTTTGTTTTAGTCATTTTATTTAAAAAAATATATATACATAATAAGTATTAATTAATATTAATTTTTAATTAAAAATTCTTTTCCAGTGAATTTTACACACAGTGCAATATGATATTTACATAATATGTTACGTGCATATAAATACTGGGACATAGATAGTGTGTTTAGCATCTATAGGTTATAATCATGATACAATTGACTAATCAGATATTGATAATAATCGAACTTTAATCATTATAGTGGAATGTAATCTGTTCTAAAATGCATGGTATAAATAATTCATAGTAGTTATAAGTTGATCAACTTAAATCGCTAGTGCTACTACGAAATTCCTTATCACGTGAAATAAATATAATGGTAATAGTCTATATTGACCATAACACAAAAATGTAGTTACTCACAAACAAACAAAAAACCAAGGTGATACAATTACAATTTAAATATGGTAACATAATAATATTATTTAAAAGTTTTCAAAAATAAAATATTTGATGATGTACTTAGTTAAAATTAACTTGAGTAGATGTACCAATAATAAACGGTTTATTAAATAAGCATATTGTATAATATATTGTTACGGACCCTATAATACGAGTATATCAAAAATGTATATAAATCAAATAATATATTATATATATATATAATTATTGCATGGTGTGGCGACACATTTGTATTAAATAATTAATAACACAATCATGTTGAGGCCAGGACGAAGAGTGTGAACTACAATTAGTTTAACCATTAAAGTAAATTTACAAGTATCTTCTTGGAAAAGTCGAAATTCGATGTTCCGCGGATAAGGATACGAATCGTGAAGCATTACTAAATCATGTTACGAGACGACCCCTCGTGTCAGTAGAGTAATAAAGTCACCATAATCACAGTCCATGACCACCACTCTTTATGTTCCGATCTTATATAATATATTATATTAATTGTTAATAATGTCAATAAACTTTTTAGTGTTTTCTTTGGTTTGTTTTATTTAAATGAAAATAAGTGTTGTAATCTATTACAGACTACAGTCAAATCAATACGTTATTTCTTTTTTCGCTAATCCATTATATCATCTAAAATACTGTTTGTCCAAATTTAATTAAAATTCTAAACTAGTTATATGCCTATTCTGGCTATTCTGGACATCGATATGTTATTTCCACTTACATATCAAATATACATCACTAGTGTAAGGGCACGGATGTTGCTGCATTTACAACGTTTTCAATTTATTGCCAAGTACGTTTTAAATTTGTGTCATGTAAGTACAAACTGAAACATAAAAGTTTTAAATGCAATTTTTTGGTATTTTTAGATTTTAATTACAATTGTATTAAATTGACTAATTTATGAAAATATTTTAGTTATAGTCGACCATCAACTGTCATATTATTATAGATACGAATACTGTAAATGAGAAGGTATATTAATTGAACTAAATAAATGAATATTACTTATTTAATGTAATAATAAGGTTACTTATACTAAAAACTTTATACAATATTTTTAGGTGTTAGTCTTTAACACTTCAACATCATAAGTTATTAAACTAGTGTAAAAATATAAAAATACTATTTTGTAAAATATCAAAAATTAAAATTACATGAATCAAATATTTGTTAATTAGATTGATATAATCGGTTAATAAAGAAACTATAAAAACAATAACTAATTTAAATCGTCTTGGGTAAAAATTCATAAAGAATAATAATTGTATTAATATATTCTAACTAAAAGTTAACTCTAACGGTACTTATCAATTAAAAATAAACGCGTGCATGTATCAATATCGTATACTCGGGGCGCCGTAATAAATTTAAATACGATTTTGTTTGTCATTTATATAATGTTTATGCTTATTTAAATTTAATTGCGTTGATAAAATATTACATTTTTTTTCAAGCCAATAAGCTTGCAAAGTTGAAAGTGCCATACAAGGTTTCTCATAGGTTGTTGTTCAAGCGATTTAAAAGTTTCGGAGCGAAACGATGAATATTATATGATTGACAACCCGATCCAGTGGAAGATATCTATGGTCTATCTAGGTCTAATTATTGGAGGTCTATTGAAATATTTTCAGTTCTTTAGATTTGTCAGATTATGTTTGGAAATCTATGACACCAGCGCGGACTAATATCAGACTACATCCGTGGTGATATTATAATATGTATAACCCACTGTCAGCACGAGACGGCTCACTCATATCGCGAGTCGTGAACACAGCTACTTAAAACGACAGCATCCGCACGCGCTTGGTATAGCCCAAAACGCATAAAATGCCTGCGCCGATAATATTAAGATGAGCCACGACGGTATTAATATGAATTGGCAATATTATATATAACACATGTGATATTACGCCGTTCGTAACAATAAGAATATGCGCGACAATATAGTACGGGACAATGTAACAATTACAAAGGGACCGGCAGTGCTTGATTTGGAAAAAAACTAGAAGGGGACTCAGTGGATGTTGGATGAACGAGCGTTTCACACAAAATTCAATGTCACATTACTGTGGTGTGCAAATCCCCCACATCTCCTTCAGCCACCCGTAATCTCCAAAAAACATTAAATTTATTGTATAAAAATAATATTTTAAAATAAAGAAACACTTATTTATTTATTACACATCATCCAATGACATTATAATTTAAATTACGATTTATAAAGATATTATATAACATGTTATTGATAACTCATCAATACATCTACAAACGTCGTCGAGAAACACTTTTGTGGTATACAGCACAACCCGTGGTTGAAGATATATGACATAAAAGTTTAGCTACCAAGAACGAAAAAAAATATATAAATACGATAAAATGCAATTTATTGAATCAAAAAAACAGTACATCGACGAATGGACTTCGAATCAAATGTATATTATATAAGTAGAAATTTAAGCAACAGCAGAATAAATATCTCGTGAGTCGATCGGCGTCCGCGTTCCTATGTGCGTTAATAAAAAAGAACGAAGAAAAACGTCCGGGGGACTGTCGTCGGCGGTCCTACTCGTTACCGCGATCGCGACCGCTACAAACGCAAACGGCGAAAAAATCGTATATACGCACGGCTTTCAAAAGACGCAAATTACGCGAATACGAAAAGAACGGGTCGGAAAAAACTCTGGAAAAGTCTTAAAAATTAAAATCCCGTGAAAAGTTTGTACATAATAAATAATTGTTTAATATTTTAACTTTTAATTTTTTGTCCGAGAGGGGGGGTTTTCCCATTTGGTGTGCACGGAGGGGTGATGCACGGTTAAGGTTCTAGATTCTTTTTTTACTTTTTATTATTCTTATTCCTATAATCTTATTATTATTATTATTAATATTACAATTTTTATTATTGTTATAATTATTCTATTCTTATAATAACTTTTATTTAAATTGTGCGTTTATCGACGATTGCACTATTGGGGTTTCAACGGTTTCTTGTTATCTGTCACAGAACACGTTATCGGTCCTGCATATTGTGTAATCACTAATGAATCGGGTATAAAAGGCCCTGTGAAACGACCAGCATTGACATTCGCTGTCTTCCCTCCGTCGTAGCAAGACCCACCCGGGCAGACTTGCGCGATTAAGGAAGGCATCTGATGTCTATATTTTAAGTCAGATTTTTTGATTTTTAGCATATTTTATGTTGCCTGCACATTATATCGCTTTTACTCAAATTATTAAATATAGTGATTAAATTAATGCCTATTCGTAACTCTAACATTTCCTGAGCTCAAGCTCTGGTATGCACAAACAAAATTCGACCTTGGCTTTGTTCCGTGGCTTATATAAGTCTGGCACAGTTCGGTCGCAATACTGCCAGTGTTTGGTGAGTTCCGGTTGCGGGAACACTGATCGTCACGTCTGTATTTTATTTTATTTTTTTTTATATTCCCGTATCGCGCGATAAACAGTCATTTGTAGGAATACATTATTCGTGAGTGTTCAAGTTAGTTTCCCAAACAGAACGTATATTCGTAAAAACCCCGTTTCCCTGTGCGTTTTCGACATTGTCGACACGCGCTGAGCTATGGCAGGTTACGTTCCGCAGAAATGACGATTCGCGCGTACGTCGGATCTAGTGAGCAGACGGCACAGTTCCAGTGACTCGTCAGAGTTCCGCGTTACGGGTGTATCGCTCTCGTTTGAGCTGCCCGTCTCGTGTGCCACCGTAATGATCTGACAACGCGTGCGATTCGATTCTGATCCGATTATTCGGTGGCTGCGACGTCGTTGAATGACATACGACTCTGTTCGAAACATTGTGCACATTACGAAAACGTTAATTTTTTTTTTAGTGTTTGTAAAATTTTAACTTTTAGTATTCATTCATTATACACATTTTTTTTTTTTAGATATCCTATAAAAGCTGAGCAATTGACTCAACCGTGGCCAATCGCTGTTACAAAGTGAATTGTAAAATTGTTTGAAAAAACACTCATAGATTTGACATTTTCTTCTTGTATAATAAAACGTGAATTATTAACTTATAATAATTACTATCGTTAATCAATTTTTTTTCTTATTATTATTATAGTTATTTTATTCTTAAAACAACTTTTATTTATATTGTGCGATTATCGGCTATTGCACTATTAGGGTTTCGACGGTCTCTTGTTATCTGCCACAGAACACCGGACCGGTCCTGTGTTATCGCTAAAGAACCAGGTATAAAAGGCCCTGTGAAACGACCAACATTGACATTCACTGTCTTCCCTCCGTCGTAGCAAGACCCACCCGGGCAGACTTGCGCGATTAAGGAAGGCATCTGATGTCTATATTTTTTGTCAGAGATTTTTTGATTTTTAGCATATTTTATGTTGCCTGCACATTATACCGCTTTTACTAAAATTATTAAATAGTGCTTTCATTCATAACTAATTCGTAGCTCAAGCTCTGGTATGCACAGACAAAATTCGACCTTGGCTTTGTTCCGTGGCTTATATAAGTCTGGCACAGTTCGGTCGCAAGACTGCCAGTGCTTGGTGAGTTCCGGTTGCGGGAACACTGATCGTCACGTCTGTATTAAATATTTGTGTATTTTATTTTATTTTTTTTTTATATTTCCGTATCACGCGATAAACAGTCATTTGTAGGAATACATTATTCGTGAGTGTTCAAGTTAGTTTCCCAAACAGAACGTATATTCGTAAAAACCCCGTTTCCCTGTGCGTTTTCGACATTGTCGACACGCGCTGAGCTACGGCAGGTTACGTTCCGCAGAAATGACGATTCACGCGTACGTCGGATCTAGTGAGCAGACGGCACAGTTCCAGTGACTCGTCAGAGTTCCGCGTTACGGGTGTATCGCTCTCGTTTGAGCTGCCCGTCTCGTGTGCCACTGTAATGATCTGACAACGCGTGCGATTCGATTCTGATCCGATTATTCGGTGGCTGCGACGTCGTTGAATGACATACGACTCTGTTCGAAACATTGTGCACATTACGATAACGTGCTTTTTTTTTTTTTTTTTTAGTGTTTGTAAAATTTCAACGTATAATAATTGTCTATTATACAATTTTTTTTTAGTAATATATATATCCACGTTCGTTTAGTCAAGTTTATTAGTTATAAGCACCTATAGTTATGAATTTATTTTTCTTTATAGATTTCCTATAAAAAATGAGCAATTAACTCAACTGTGCCAATCACTGTTAAATGTGTATTAGTGTAAAATTTGTCGAAAAAACATTCATAGATTTGACATCTTCTTCTTATATATTATATGATTATACTCGTAATAAAACGTGAAAAATAGTCACGTTCACAATATCTAGGATCGCAGCGGTCGTATAGAAAAAAGGCCTAGTTGTGGTCACCGCAGTCTAACGATTGATTATATTAATTACCCATTATTATTAACCAATTTTTTTTTCATAGTGTCTCCCCACGTGGCCACGTCCACTCCCAACTCAAGCACTGGGGACCGACCGGCGTATGTGCCGGCGAGTACGCGCGATTTCGGCGTGATGCGTCGTCCGGCTATAGGTATAACGTTAAAACTGTAAGGTGCCTTAAATATTATACATGACTTATTACCATTTTCAATTAGTCACATGTACTTAATTGTTCGAAAGTAGTATTCAGTTTATGTTTAACGAACATATTTGATTTTTGTTTCCTGCAATATTATTTAATTTTTATTTAAGAAAATCAACCCATATTATTCTAGTAATATATACTTTTAAATTCCATGGTAACGTAATATTGTTCTCTTCCATACATACCAGCGGTGTTGGTTCGGACGGAGGTGTACAGCAGGTGGCCCTTACCGACGCAGCATTCGCGCATCCGAAGAAACCTGTTAAAGTCAAAAGAAAAGATGAAGGCAAGAAAGCAGTTGCAGGCAAGACAACAAACTGACCCGGATGCCGCTAGCTCCGTCCATTCCAATCACGTACGTACTGGACCTCGCCACCCTCTCCCCGCCTTCCCAATGACGTACGTGACCGGCAATGACCCTCCCCCCCATCCATTTCTATAACGTACGTGCTGGGAATTGCCGCCCCCCCCCCCCAGTGGGTTAGGCTCCCTAACGACTTCAACGCTTAGCAATACATATTTTATGTATATAATATACTTTTTCGGTATAATATAGGTATTTTACTACGACATTGTTAAAATTGATAAACTTGTAAAAATAAACATCAAACCATAAAATACCGATTCATATTATGTTTGACTAATTACTTTATAAATATATGATAATAAAAAAAACTTTAAACTTAAAAAAATAATTTTTTATCAATTTAATCGATTTAAGAATATCATCGTTTTGCATGTTGCGACAAGTGTTTATCGCCGATCACTTGACGTTATCTATTTTTGCACGTTGACATCATCTATGCCGGAAACGCTATTTATTTTTTTATCGTTTCATAGTTACTACACGTCTGCTTCTCGTGCGAAATTTTCACAATAATCTCTTACACACACACACACACACACAATTGTTTTTAATTTCACTTCGCACACTATATTAATATACTCTTTAGTCGGTCGGCGCTCGTGCGTCGTATACTTTATTCGCCAGCTATCATATTATACACTTGTGGATTGGCCTTTTTTCGCCAAATATTTACGCTTGGCGTTTGAAAATTCACGGTGTTTTCGCACTGTAATGCCCCCCCGTTCGTTGTCGTCGCCAATCACCGACGACGCGCCGTCTACGTATCGACGTCCGTCGTGTTTTCTATTTACCGCCGTCTGCACCGGTTGTATACCGCACACATCAATAATATATTATGATCTATTAGGCGGTGTACTTTGTATGTACAGTGCGGGTAACACTTGGGGGGTCATGTTATAAATTAACACAGTTCTTGTGCGATGCAAAGTTTTTTTATTTCCACTTGTAATTTTAAATAAAAAAAAGTGCTATGCCTACCAAACGTGGTTTGGTGCGGTTTAATATGATTTCTGATAAAACGTAGATATCTATCGATCTATCACGGCATTCATTTACAGCGTTTCCCAAACTGTGGTCCGCGGACCCCTAGCGGTCCCCACGTATACCGGGGGGGGGGGTCCGCGAACGGAAATAATTAAAAATACACAAAGTACCTATCTATAAAAAAAATGAAAACACTGATGTTAATATATTCGTATAACGTGCATGGAAATTTTTATTTTTAATGAGGGGTCCGCGATCATTTTTATTATCTCGAAGGGGTCCGGCAGAGAAACAGTTTGGGAAACGCTGCATTACACCATATGTCATCACACTTCTACATAATATTCATTATCGTTTTACGCGTGAGTTTAGGCTTTTTACAACAAATACGAAATTACGCGCGATTGAACCGTGTCTATACGTTATTGTGTTATTACTGTTGATATGAATGTCCTTTTCGATTCTAAGCGGTCTGTAATTTGTTTGTTTGAGTTGATTTAGTTCCCGTTGGCACTGTTGGCAGTAAACTTTAGTCTACCGTGACCGTATTTAGAGTCGTGATCTCGTCTATATCACATCGATAACGCGGCGACGTGCGGAAACGTCCGACGTAGCCCGAGAAAACCCAACACCACGCGGTGGCATAATTTGTGGTTCGACGCAACATCATACCTATATTCATTATGGTTGGTATACGAACTACGAAGCATACGTACAGTTAAGATAATAATTATAATAATAATAATAATAACATTACAGTATATGTATTACACGATATACCTAATGGATTTTAAATGTGATTTTAGGAACTATTATTATTTATAATTTAATACGCTATACATTTTTTTTAATGATATTAACATGAAGTTTTTATTCGTGCAATCTATTACGTGTTACTGAACAATAAGGTAAATTGATGAGTAACATAAAATAATGAAAAATAAATAACACAAGATACTCTTTCGTGGGGGCAATTCCATCACGTTATACATTTTATATACTTTTGTAAATGAATATAATTTGTATTTATTTAATCATATTTCTCTCGCTCGTGTGGATTATCCAAATCTATAACAGTATTTGTACAAAAGTCCCATGGATTCCTCGGTGTAAGATCTGTAATAAAAAAAAAACGTAAATATTAATATTTATTTTCTAATATCAATGATAATATAATAATAGTTATAATTTATATATTATGTAATTTATTTTCGATTCTGATGAGCGTAGTGGAAAATGTATTAATTTTACAATGATGCGTATAATTTTTTTCCGTCTGTCATCACTTTTTGAACCACTAAAAATGTTTAGTTCTTAACTACAATATATTTTTTAGTATCAACTCATCCAAAGAAATTTGACACATCATTGGATTAATTTTAATTACAAGTAAAAAACCTTGAAAATCGATTACGAGAATCCTCATAAGTTGTAATTATAACAGCTGAATTTAAAAATATTAAATTTACATGGAGACGATATTTTTGTATATTATGATATATAAGTAATGTGAAATATGTATATACGTAATACTACTATTTTAATTTATTTTGATTATTTAAATTAAAAATAATATTACTTTGTACAATTAAACTTGGCTTTACTAACTTCAATATTAAATTTACTTTATCCACTTTTATTTGGTCATCGTGACTTATTTCTGGAGAAAAAGACAACGCTGACCACTAAAATTGAGCATTGTGTACAATTTACGATTTCCTACTTTCTCCTTAACATAGGTATACGAGTATAATAAATAAATAAATATATAATAACTAACTTGCAGGAATATGCTGTATATAGCTATTCGGTTGATCATTTATCGTCACATATTTATCTAAAACACAAATAATGTAATTTACGGTGTTAATAACTGGATTCGATTAAATTCCGTGGTAAAAATATACAACAATATAATACACTTTTCAAAAAATGTAATTTTTAAATATTAAACGGTATGATTTTTTTATCATCATTGAATTAGAAATATTTATTTTTGTGATCATTTAAGAACATACTATTATAACGCGCTTATTTTGTCCACAATTAAAACATATTTAGCCATTAAAAAATAAAAATAAATGTATACGTATGATATAAAGTTATTTGTATCTATCCAAGTATAATGTATATATGTATGTATACCTACATATTTTTTTTCTTTCTTTGTATAGTATTATACTAATACTTAGACTTGTTAACACTTAGTAATCTCGGAAATCACAAAAACTATCGAAAGTTTGTACTCCTATTGAAGAACAGAATAAAAAAAAGAGGCTTTATTTATAATCTTCTATCTTCTCTATATATTTCGTATACAAGAGACAATAATGCTCATATATTTGTAGCTTATAAACTAAAAAACTACGCAAGACCTGTTTTGACTAATGTAAGAGATTTATAGGTGTTAGTTTTGAGTAAAATTTTAAAATTTTAACAACTATTTTATCAAATCGAATATAGATGAACAAATTTATTTTTCTCGGATGAACGTATCATATTTTATTTATATTTGGTAATAACTAAGTGAATACCGCGTGAAAATAGTATTTAATTGCACAGCTAGTGTTGATTGTAAATTATTTATTCTACAACAGTGATAATCTTAAGTAAAATTTAATAAATGTTTATTTTACTTTTATAGTTATTAATTTTTGATAACATATTTATACGTACTTTTCGAATTCAAAATATATGCGAAATGTTCACAGTAAGCCATTGCAAACTCTAAAAAATAAAATTTAATTAATAGTTATATGTATTAATTTAATCGAAAAAAATAATTTATTTTCAATTAAGTACTAAACTGAGCAGTAATGAGTAAATAAACTCCTAATAAATATTGGTTTTCAAAAATCTAAATATATAAATGTAAAAATGGAAATCTCTGTTCACTCATGCTATCTGAAACTCAAACAATTATCTTGCATTTTTTTTTTTCATGAAAAAGTACATCGTGGAGAAGGTTTTAAACCTATTTCTGATTTTATAAGTTAAAGAAAAGTCGAGTTTTTAATTTTTTAAATAATCGGGAAATACACATATAAAGATATATTTTTTTCATAGATGGTAACATTATTAGTTATTAGTATAAATTAGTATTTTAATGAATAGTTGATGTCGTATAACAGTACTTGTTTTTTTGTTCATACTATTGATTTTTGAGTTTTTGGTTTTTGAATCAGGATGAAAAGGAAATCAAATTTGGGTCGTTCAACAGCAAAATAAATGCTACTTCAAAATGGTGAAAAAAGCAATGCTGCTGGACGGGACAGTTAAGTATAAAATTGATATGTCGAAAATACGTCACATCAGAAAACCAAAAATATTATTTATCCACACGCGTTACGCTAAATGTTAAAAAATGTTTACAATCTGTAAAGTAGAACAATAAGTAAATATAATAAACAAGAAAACAAAATTGACATCAGTGACATGATTGAGGGGGAAGAGGCCAATTCGTAAAACCCTCAAAATGTTAACAATGTTAGAATATATTCTATAGATAGCCAAATTTAACACGGATGCATTTTGTTCGGACCACGAAACGTACGGAGATCGCTATTATTTTATATTTTCTGCAGGTGTATAAAAATAAGTTCTATTTTGATAATACGAAAAAGTACAACCTGCGTACTGTGACTATTTGTGGGCAGAAAACGTATTTCATGTATTATAGAACTACAACTATTCAATAGCGTATATCCATTGAAATGTTCTGAAATAATATTGTAATTTTCTTGTGTATAAATACCTAACAGTAGCAATAATCCGAAGAAAACACGTGTAATTGGTTTGTGCAAAATTCAAAAACTACATTCCTTAAGTAGACGTCTTAAACTGTTTACATTTTAAAATTCCCAATTCTTATAGTATATATAATATATATCATATTTTATATTATAGGTAGGTAATGCTAATAAAATACGTTTAACTTTTGAATATAAACTTTAAAAAAATATATGAAAAATATATAATCAATCCTAATCCAACCTGATGCATTTTTAGCATGTTATATATTTCTGGAATATATATTTATTTTAGAACGCCGAGAGGAGGGAGGGTTTATTGTAACACCTAAAACATCCCGCCTGGCTACGAGTCTATCATATTATGTTTATAAAATATCAACACACATTTTAGTAGTTCTTTTCTATTAAAATGAATAAGCTGTAAACATACTATTATATGAAACTTCTATACCAAAGCCTGGAAAATTGTAAATAAAATATATAAAAATTGTTTTATAAATATCAAGAAACATTATACACATTTTATTTGTATTGACGTTTCTATAATATTGTACTGACTATTTATTGGATTATAATTCATATTTATTATTAAGTAATAATAATATTACAGTAGTACAATAATAAGTAAAAAACAAAACAAGTATTTATTCAATTAATAAAACAGGTAAGTAAGTGAGTACCACTCTACTATATATATATAGTGTCGGTTTACTATCTTTAATGGATAAGTTAAATTTGAATTCAATGATATACACTGTATATTTTAGTCCCACTATGAACTAAATACATTGTTTTTGTTCGAATTACCGCGTGGTTTTCAAGGAACCGAATATTTACTTCGAATTATCGAAGGTTTGAATTATCGAGAGTCGACTGTAGTTAAATAATATGAGTATTGTATTAAAATTTCAAATATACTTGTAAATATACTTAAAAATACTTGTAATTTGTAAAAAGAAATTTTGCCGATGCATTTTTAATATTTTTATACACATTTAACTCATGTACCCTGTATTACAAAAGCTTAAACCAAGCAAATAATTGTTTAATCGGTATTTATAAAAATATTTTTAATTTAATTGTAAATTTTGACTTTTTTAAAGTAGAAACTATAAATTCAATTTTCTAATCAAAACTACCCTCAAAGTTGAAGGTTGAATCATTTTTTCGACTGTTTATCGTATATACAGGCACAAAATAAAAATACCAATACCTGCTACATTCATTACTACACTTTAAATCTAACATTTTGATGACGCAATTCAAAAATTATGTTATTTAGTTGATTACAGCGTGTTAAAATATAGTTATAATCACGGTTTAAAATATTTTCAACTTATAAAAGTATGATATCCTAATGAGGATTACGAGAAAATTTCAATTGCTATGCAATAAATATATAAAATAAAATAAAGCCTTAAATTTTTTAAATCTATAGTATGCATAGCATATACACGGTGATTATTTTATCATTAAACACTCATTATTTCAAAAAGTGTTGACTTTTTTCTATTTTTTTTCAAAATCTTTAGTTTCATACTTTTTTAAAACTATACAACATTTTTATTTTTTTCACTCTTGTATATTTAGTAGTAAAATTACTATCATTTTTGATTTTCAAACGGCAACCTATATATTAAAAATGTCATAAAATAGTTGTTAGGTTATTTCTTTGTGAATTTTAACGTTAAGATTATTATTTTTATTTAAGCGTTAGTGAGTTACAGCTGCTCAAAGTTGGTTTGTTTGAGGGTTTTAAGTATTCGTCTCACAGGTTATTACAGCTGTGAGGTGTTGGTAAATGGTAACTACAAACTACAAAGTTCATCACTGCGTCGATAGTCAATAACGAGTTTATTGCATATGAAAATATGTAAGTACTTCTTATTATTATTTATTACTCATGTGACTACTGCAGGTTTTCAGAAACAAGAACTATTATAAAAACTGAAAACCACCCAACTTTGAAAAACTATATTATATCTCGCTAAAAAATTTTATACGGAAAATAATAATTCAAACGTTAAAATTCATGAAAAAATATCCCTAATAACTTAGAACATTTTAAATATAGGTTGCCATTTTAAAACCAAAAGCTAATAGTGGTTTCACTATTAAACATTGTGAAAAAAATAAAAATGTCATACAGTATGAGAAAAGCATGAAAAAAAATATATTCGACTAAATAATAAGTGTTTAATGATAAAAGAATCAATCTATATATTTATTTTAAAAATACACTTTCATCGTAAATATTATCAATATTTAATCATCTTAATAGATTAATATAAGTATTCAAAACAATGTTCACAATAATTGTTTTTATTAATTGATGCATTGTTAAATTTTACTCCATTTTTTAATCACAATGATTTATTTAGGTAATAATTATAAATTTTAATATTTAACATATTCATTTTCTACTGGAAAAAAAATATAAACGAAGTAATTTAAAACATCAACAATAATTATGCGTGTAAAAAAAATTTGATGATTGTTTTCTCGTGACCTTTCAACTACAAGAAATAAAAATGTAAAAAAAAATTATTAACTTTGAGGGTCCATTGCTTTGTATACCCGAAATAATCCAAATAAACATACGAAAATAATTGTAAAACAATATTTACATACCCTAGTTATTTATATGAAAAATACGAAACCCAAACGACATAATATAATACATTAATACCTACTGGTGAAACACTCGAATAAAGTACACATCAATAAAGTCGCATCTTATATTCCGTCGTATTGCCTCACATATTATGCTTATACGCACGACGTGATAAATTAAAACAAATGTTACGATCTGCATAATCATTACGGCCTTGTTAAATCTCTTGTACGGAAAATTTTATGATTAGTATGATATCCGTTTAAGTTTCAATTTTAACTTTAACTTTAACCATTTCAGACTTAGCACCGATGAACCCAATACCCCCAAATACCCCGGTGGCACCTAAATCATGGTTATTTCATCAAAATCGTATTCGATAACCGACTTCAAACGTATTTCATCGATTGCATAACATAATAAGTTTCTAAATAAGTACTTCTCAATATTCTAGACTATTAATCAAATTAAAATTAAAACTATTAAATAAAACAAATTGTTTCGTTTACAAAAAGCCCAGTTAGTCCATTATTAAAAATAGATTTTTCTTTTACAAAAGGTAAATAAAATATTATATTATGTAAACGCATATTATTAATGTGGCGATATTATGATTATATTGAGGAACAGTAGTCCTCCGTATTTCGTTGTCGTCGTATCTAATATGGTATCATAAATTCAAAATACAGTGAATGGTTATGTAATATTTTCTTCTCTGTATATTATATAATATAGTCTTTACTCATTAGTAAATTTTGACTTGTCATTAAAATGATGTAGGGAAATTTCAGATGTGCTAACAATATATTGTAATTGTTTCGTAACGTTATTAATTATAATAAATAACTTACATACTTCTGAGAATACATGCACGTAATTATCCGAAGCAAACTCATCTAAAAATACATTTTTTTAGCTATTATAAGAAGTGTAAACACAAAAATCAATCACTTTTTTTTTAGTGTTGTGAAATATTTCAATACCTTTATACCGGTATTTAAATACTTTATAAATACTATTTTGTATTTAGAGACCTGATCAATGATGCATTTTAAGTATAACTGATTGATGCATTGAATACTATTGATCACATCAAATGTATTTGTCTTGCTATCCTTTATAAGTTAATAATTAATATAGGTTGGCATACTATAATTTTTACTGTCTATAAAATATACATTCACTAACAATGAAAACATTGTTGTTAAATTATATCAAGTAATATAATAGTTGTAGCCTGTTTAACATTAATTATGGTTTAAGTATATTACAACAAATACAGCTCTTAAAATTATGGTGCATCATTAAGGGTACTTATTAGTTATTGGTTAAATATTTATACAACAATAGCTATTTTTATTTTCATTATTTGAACATATAACTTAAATATTTTTTTTTTACAATATACTCAAACATATATTTGTTTGTAAACATATAAAGTGAAAAATAGTTAATACTATTAGTACTATTAGGTATAAATTATATACATATATATATTATGTTATATGTACTATTTTTTAATTATATGCGTACATATCACATACATATTTTAATCAAAATCACCATACAAAATAGATACATAAATAATTTCGTGCAATAGAAAATCAATTTTATTTTAAAACAATAAACCATTAAACTTACATACAAAACCTGCCTCTGCTAAATCGTCTAAAAATTTATCAAAATAATAATTTTTTTAATATCACCACATAAATATAAATATAATATAATCGTAGTAAATTATCCATTATATAGTCCTATAATTAGATTAATAAAATTATAATAACTAACAAATGAATACTTAATTTCAAGACTTTAAATTTTCATATATCAGTCAATTTACCAAATAAAATTGTAAGTTTACTATTATAAATTATTCAATAAGCTTTAAGTGATTTATGATATTTTATAATACGCAGAACTAAGGGATATCTAATAATTACCAATTATATTACAATAAATAATAAAATCCAATCACTTAAACAAATTTTAAAGCGTATTTACAAATATAAATATACGTAATTTACTTATACCAATAATATATAATATATATAATATAAAACCTTACCGATACAAACTGCGATAAAAAAAAATATATGTATATGTGTGTATAAAATTTATTTCAAGTTTAAAAGTATGGCTTATAATTAAATCGAACAAATTCTTTTAGATACTTAGCTATTCCAATTTTACATGTATAATACCTATATTTTATATATTTTTATGTAGAATTTGCATATAATTTATAACAATATAGAATTATTTTTTACGAATTTCAATGCAAGTTTAGTTTATAAAAATCATTTACAAGGCCTTAAACATTCATAAAATTTTTTATTATTAATTAATAATGTTTTGCAATCATTATAATTTCAGTAGATAAATTCAACTTGGGGAATTACATAGTTTAACATGTAACTTCAACAATTTAACACTAATGTCAACACATGTATATTACATATATTTTTATATATTACAATACAAAATTTTCTTGAATTTGTTAGTGAATGTCCAAAAATGAGCATAAATACAGATGAAAGTTAAGGACGCAAAATTATTAGAACCGAACTTTTAGTAATATATTATAGACAATTTATATTTTAGTAGACAACTAGTGTAAGACGTTTATCGTAGGTATACATTATACTATTGCGAACAATAGTTATATCTACTTATTATTACCAACGGTTGTTCTAATAAAACACGAACACCGACCAATAGTTTTAATTAAAAACAAATTATTAAAACTTTTTTTATTCGTAATCCAATAAAAAATAAATTTTATAATATAAAAATAGTAATATTAATAATATAAAATTAATTTCGGTACAGAACTTTGCAAGATACACTAGTTAACTAAATGCTTTAATAATGCTTTTACCGTTAATACCGCACCAATTTATTGGATACTGACTTTGACTGAGAATTCCTAAATCGAAAAGTTATATAAGCTTCATAATATAATAAAGGCGTATCTTACAAATTACAAGTTTAACACGTAGTTGGTAAACCTATATTACGTAAAACAATTTTTGATATTCACGCATCACTTTTTCCATTGCTATTAATTATTCGATCAACTTAAACCGTTGAATCATACATAGAAACAAGTATATTTTTACACATTACCAATCGGAAATATATTTTTTGTAATTACTATTATTAGAAAATAGATAAAAAAAAAAAATAAAAATTTTATAGTAAAAAATGATTTTCAAATAACTGGACGGGATCAACACTCATTCAGTATCGTTCGATTCTTCCAAAAACTCTTCCTCTGTCTCCTTTAACGACGATAAAAGTTTATAGGCCATATTATTATGAAAACAAAATAAACGTATAAAACTTAGCTGGATAAACTGTGAGCTCGGCACTCACTGTGTATCGGTTAGGTTCAACTTTGCTCGCTAATAACTGCCAAGGATATATAGACAGCTTTGTTATTTATTTATTTTTTTTGTTATTATTTGAAGGCAATAACTAATAAATAAAATCGAGCCAATCAACAAACATTACGTCTGACCTTTAAAACGCATCTATGTGAGTGTCACACTCACATGTTTACCAACGACGGGATTCACATATAATATATATGCTAACACTTTATCACTCATTAATCATTAATATGGTATTATAATATATTACAATAATATAATGTAAATATTTTTCAATTCTGGTTGTGGGACGTCAAACTAAATTAATGGATCATAAATTCTTATGACTTACAATTAATTATTTACTTGGGTAAATAATTTATTATTTTAATAATACATGTATAATATATAATACTATGGTGCTTAGAACGAAAAAATACATACAACTAAAAAAAAATTGTAATTTAACATATTTTTTTTTAAATCATACCTAGCTCAAATTCACTAATTTTGGTTTAAAATACAAAAAATACAAGTTGATAAATCAAAATTGTTTGAAAAAATTTATTAATTCAAAAATGATATATAAAATGGGAGTTACCATTAAAAAAATTAAAGTTGTGTTGCGCATGTGCAAAATACATGAATTAAAAAAAAATTGTTGGTTTTAATCATTTATGATCCATTAGTATAGTTTGATGTCCTCTAAACTGAATTGAAAAAACAGGATAATGAGTGATAAGTGTATCCTGTTTCCGAGGACACATGGTATATTAATCATAATTATGATAAAATTTCTCTTGGTAATCCAAACTTCCTACAGATCCGAAATACATGCATCAAAGTAATTTTTTATAACATACTTATTTCATATTACGTCAAAATGTTATTGCATATAACTCACCTACTGCCTACACACTAGTTTAATAATCTATAAACCCAATAATAACTTACTACTGTCATAAGGTATTACGATGTTATAAATATTGTCCTCTGAATCTATAATCAAAATCAGAATCAATAGCGTGATAATAACAATTATGATAAAAATATGTATCGACAATCATAAACTCATAAAATACTGGTTCAGTCTTTGTTTTTTTATTTTTGTGTATAGTACCTATCGTTTCATGGGGGTAAACCAGAATTTATTTAACACTTATAGTTTTAATTCTTAAATATATATATTTTAACACAATAAAAATAACTTTCTTGAATTCTAATCTACCATTATATCCATATTAATAAATAATAATATATCTTTAAATCACATCTGAAAAACTTATTTTAATTTTACAATATTATATTTTTTCTTTAAATGTAGTAAGGTGATTATTTTTTTTTACAAATAAATTTAATTCAAAAAGAGTAGTTTTACTAGAGAGTAACTATACACAGTAATTTGGATGCAAAAAAAAGGGTTTTATCAAATTTTATTAAAATATAATAGTGTTAAATTGATAACTTTTAACACACCCCTCAGAGCATATTTTTTTAGTCCATTTATAAAACGTAGCCACAAACATATTTCAAAAACATTTTCACAATTATTTAAAGAAAATACAAACATCAAGACATATTTGTTTTGGGGAAAGATAAAAACAGAAGTCTAGAAAAAAGTAATTCTTAGTTGCTCTAGTTAAATAATGACAAGTGTAAATAGGCAATTAGAAAATTAATATTCATTAGTCACGAGTTTTCAAGTATCACTAGTATCAGTATGATACCAATCCGTCGTATTAATGAAATGGCACAACCAAAGTGTAGAAAAGATAAAAAGTTTTTAGAAATGTATAATATTACATAAACATGTATTCCTTATGCAACACACATTACACATAATATTGAACCATTAGGATATTTTTAAAACGAAATTCCAGTTTTCTGTGCAACCACATTAAGGAAAATATTTAAAAACGTTAAACAAGACTTGTGTAAGATTCTAGTTTTACAATATATCAACCCAAACAAGGAAATAATAATGTCTGTGGACAATACTTTATACTTCAGTACGCTTTACCAGTATATTTGACTTCGAAAATATTAACTGAGATACAAACTATATGAACTTGAACTGAAAAAGTAACATGATATGTGATAGTCTAGGGTTGTTGGTCACAACTTTTATAAGTTTATCCACGGAGAGCAAATAATAATAGAATGTGATCACAAGTTATTGGAGTTTTACGTTCAAAAACACGTTAAAGTTGATACACCATTAATATTTCAGGGAATGAGAATTAGGCTTTAGTTCTATGAATTCAATGTACAATTTAAAAAAGGGGTCTCTAATGTACATAGCTGACCAATTAACCAGAGTGTATGTTGAGAATCCGCATGATTGTGATGATCAAAAGTTAGAAGAAAGAAAAAAAAATGATAAGGTTGTGTATTTTAACAGGGATCGCGATGATGTGCCGATAACTATAATAGTAGACCGAAAGGGTATCTAAATTATTATAATGTGTATTAATGTTCAAAAATAAAAAAATGTATTACTAAATTACAGTTTATTATTCATGTTTCGTATTATTAATCAAATCGTCTAAGAAATATTAAATTTAATAATTAAAAATTAAAAAAAATAAAAATTCCAATGATAGCTTTTTTTATTATTTATATTGACACTCCAATAAAACACTCCATTATTAGGTATAACATAAAATACGACGATGGCGCAAACGTCAAACATCACTGATTCAATATAACATTAGAGCATAACACAAATGTATAATACTGGTGGGATATATTATCTCAAATAATAATTTGCTTTGATAAATATCGATATTATTATTATTATTATTGTATGGAAATTATAATAGACATAGGCACGTAGTATCATATCTTTATCGTAATAATAATACCCATCGTCGGCTCACCGTCCCAGTCCTTGTACCTTAGCGGCTTAGCTGATAGGAGAGCTAATATAAATATAAAATTCCTCCAGAGAATTATTTATGGTACATATGATGCATCGTCTCTCCTATATGTTCAATTTTGAGTTCCCCGGCATTCTACATGCATTTCCCCATTTGTCTTCCCATTTCGTACCCCCAATTATTGTCGCAATCGCCCCCATCGGCCGTATAATGCGTCTGGCAAATGAGTCCACCCCTTTTTGTAGGATAGTTCTGTCTACTAAAATACCAACACTGCTTAATCCAAAATACATTATGTTCTGTGTATTATTTTGTAAACAACTATATATAATAACTGTATTGTAATAATAATAATAATATTATGTATTTTTTTTTTATATTTACCTTCGTCATAATATTTCTCTAACGGGCGTTAATTAATTAATAAATAAATAAAATAAATAATAATATTGTAAGTTATAATATTTAAGTGATTTTTCAGTGACAGAGAATTAAAGTTTATAATTCATTAGGTCCGGTGTTAATAAATGTTAACATTATTGATGCAGAACGTTTTCAAATTCAATTCTTGCTATAAAAATAATTCACAATTAATTTAATGTTACATACTTTGTCTTTCACTGAATTTTTTGATATATTCATAAAAACGGTATGCATATATACCTAAGGAGCATAGTAAAAATGAATATAATATTATTTTTCTGATAGGTATGCATTAATTGGCTTTTTCTGACGTGCATTTTATATCATAGCCACTAGGACTCAGTTGTACAGGTTATTAATTTATTATAATACCATCTCTAGAAAAAATTATGCTTTTTGGCTTTTAGTTATTATAATTAGTAAATAGTTACATTTATCATATTACAGCCTAGATTTACACAGTGATCGGTATTTGATAACGTATATAAGTATATAACCAATGTAATTGTATTCCTTTTAGAGGTTAGACTTAAAATAATATATTTGATTTTTTTAAAGTAATGTATAACTTAATATGGTAATATTTTATATCTACATAATTCGTTTTTTGTATTTTATGTTAAATGTTTATGACTTTTGTAAAAAGTTTTAATTTGCCATTTTCGACTATCAAAAATTTGGATTCTTTTAATTTAATTTGACCAGAATCACAAAACACATTTAATATCACTATATTACGTCTTTATATATTTACATTATCAGTAAAGCATTAAGTAATAGCCACAACGAATCACGACCAACGTAAAATAGATTGACTTACCATCATTCGTTTTGTTTATTGCTAAGAATAATAAATTGATAATAACAATTGATAAAAAATAATTAACATCTCCAACGTCACATCCATATTGTATTATATTTATGAACTCGTATTTTGATTTTATTAGATTCATATTATGTGATTTCTACATATAGCCACTACAATTCTATGCTGAATTTCGAACAATGTTATGCTATTAGTAGTTTTTCATCTAATATATACATACTTTTCTTACGAAGATTTATTATTTCAATATTTTCTTCAGCTGATACATCTAAAATAACGATTATTAGATATAATAATATTATAACCATAGTTAAATGCCATAAGAAAATGTGGTCACTTCTTAGTTCTAGATACCATATAAATTTAACAGTGAACCTTTAGGTTAGTTTAGTTTAGACCTTTAGGTTTTACTAAATTGTAATTAAATTATATTTTTTCACTTGGACAAATCAAAAACGAAAATTAAATATGTTTCACAGTCAATAGGTAAGTATAATAATATATATTAGCACTATAATATAATATAATACCTATATATTTTTGAAATAATTATCTAATAACGTTATATATTTCAATGTATTATATTAACAATAGCACAGAAATAAATGAATTACTTTCAAAATCAGCTGTCATTAATGCATCTGTTAAGAGTATAAATAAAATATTTTAATTTTCTTTAAAAACAATAGATTAATCTAGGTTTAACTAACCTAATACACTTAATAATAAATTGATTAATGTCTATGTCTACACACTTTTACTAGCATTTATTATTGTCTTACCATGGCAAACTAAAATAAGAAGACAAAAATAAAATTAATATTTTAATTTAAAAAAGTAAAATTTTATTAAATATAGTTAATGTTATGTACAATTTAAATTACATATTTTGGTATTATTATTATTATTTTTCTAATTGGTATTATTTAATAAGAAATAAAATTATTTTTAAAAATTGATCAAAAAAATGGTGAATGTAAGTAACCGCTATGCTATACAATTAGTGTCGAGTGACATTATAATGTATGTTTTTAATTTTAATTTAATGATAAATCTTTTCGTACAAAACGATTATGAGTGAAGACTATCTTTATGTACATAGACAAGCTTTTTTTCCAAAGTATATTTTATGATGCATTATTTATGTTATTAGTGATGTAGTAATATGGTAGGTTGATGCATTTTCGATAAAATCATAACATTTGAAAATGTCATTGTGTGTACAAGATATACGTATCTTTCTTCTAAAATGAAAATATCTTAACTTAATTTTTAATGTTAATATTTATATTTATAGTAGTCTTGTTTGGACCGACACATGTGGGACTATAAAGTGCTACTAAATTATCAAAAAAAACTAGATACGTATAAATAGTATTTATTTTTATCGCACTTTTATTGAATTACAAGTGCAGATGTATCACTAAAAAGTTTACAATTTTAGTTGAAATTCCAACGATATTATTGAATTATTTAATCGATAAACAAAAAATAAATATATTCCGGATTGCTGAGGGTGCCAATGTGACACAGTGACAGCATATCTAAATTCAAGACTTTAATGTGCCTACAAAAGTATAAAACAAAATATTAAACTCAATTATTTATAACTGAAACTTATTTACCGTTGATTGCGCACCAATTTAGCGGATGTAGTTTAAGAACTACAAATAAAAAAGGTAAAATATGTATTAAATAAACTTTTTAATTAAAATTAATATTGTTTAGGTATTATAGTATATTATTGATATATTTTTCAAAACGATTAGACAGTGACATTTTGATTAAATTAACGTAGACTAAAAAAAAATATTTCTAAACAAATACATTTTTTGTTGTTATATAATTATTTATACTTCGATCGACGTTCGTACAGTGTTGTACTAATAAATTGAAATAATAAATTTTATCAAAATATATTTTCGACATATACAAATCACTCATTTTTGTTTCCAACCAACTGATTGGAAATCACTGTTGTTGTATAGATCAAAACAATTATTATTTACATGTAAATAGATACAAAATATCAAAATGGTATTTAAAATTCCTGCTAAGATAACCCGAGTACTTTTTAAATATCACTCACCTCTATTGTACTTGCGGTACAACTCAAAATATGCTAAACAACAAAATACAAAAAAACCATCATGTTGAACTATACAATTATAAACTATGTTTATATTCTTATTTTATTAATTTGATTATTGTAAGTAATTATTATTTTATGCAATATTTATTATATCTGAACGAAATATGTTTTTAAATAATACGTCGTTGATTAAAAAATTGTAACAGTAATTATTATTAAAGTGTGCGCACAGAAGTAGCAGGTAATTCACTTGCTGCCACGATAGAGTCGGTCAAGACAAATTAAATGCAAAATAATTTTTAAATGTAAGTTCGTATGTTGTAACTGATATGTAATAGGTACTATAGTGTATTGATATTCATAGAAATAGGCAATTAAGTCAAGCACAGTTACGACCCATATAGTTTGAAATTGCATTGTAATAATTAATTGTTATTAAATCAAGGCGTGGGCATATTATCTGCAATATATTAATATTTCGAGGTTTCGTCGCAGAAATTCTGTGTATAAATTGTAAGCAGTAATTTGGGCGCGATAAGTAGGTCGGTTCGTAAAAACGTCGAGCGTCACAATAATATGGTTACATTCTGTTATGCTAACCAGTGGTTCTTAACCTTTATCCAATGACGGAACACTTAACATTTTATAAGGTTTTCGCGGAACACAACCGTAAAATACAATAGTAATTATTAGTGCTCGGATTTATATGTATTTAAGTTAGCAAAATATGTACATAAATATGTGCTAAAAAATCAAAATATGTATTTTACTAATACGATTTATTTATTAATATTTAATTATATAATATATCCATATGAGTTTCTAATGAAACAAATTATATTTTAAATAGTAAAATTATTAAAAAAAAAGGTGTTACAAATTATAAAATATAATTAAAAAAAGCTAAAAAAAAATAAAAATTTTAATTATCTTGATTACAATTTATGATAACAGCCATTTTGAAATTTCGAAATTCAAAAGATTTTCGATTTGGTTGTAAAATATTACCTTATACCGACTAAATGATCTTTTTTTGGCTTCTAATGATGTTAATATGTTATTGGACAGTATTTGCATTTTGACTATGTCTGAAGGAGTAAGTTATATCTACCGTAAATTAAGTTCAATAATAGGTATTATTTTGTTACTATTTTGTACTTTTGGAAACATGGGAAATTTTCTGTATTGAAAAATACAATCGTATATAATTAATAATTATTAAAAAATCGTAAAGGAACAAATTATCGAAATATGTAGGAAAAAATGAAATTACTGATTACTAATTATATACAATTTTTTAATATTTTTCTTACTGATTTTAAAATATTGGTGGAACACTTATACCAAGTCCACGGAACACCGGTTCAGAACCACTGATCTAGACTATGGGAGTTTTATATTATGTCGTCGCTAATATAAAGATATCATAGTATAAATAAATTAAAACAACTGTATATTATGCAGTTTTAGAATCATCGTTTGATGACGGTTATGTCTTCATGTGAGCTTTATGTGACAACAATAGATGGTAATTTACCGTAATTTTATCGACAACGCTTGTATGTTATTATAATTTAAAATTATTTACATATTATAGCTGTTAATTTTAGGTTGAAAATTTAAATTCGATTTTAATTATATAAATATAACTGTTTTTATTCTATTATTGACATTTTTTTTTTTTTTTTTTATGAAAGATTATGATTATAACTATTATATTTAGCCGTTTTAATAATGTTTAATATTTATTTTTGACATTTTTTCATAGGTATTTATCGTCATGTGCCAAAATGACACGTGACGACATTGCCATGACCAATTTACCGCAATATTGTATAGTTATAGTATTGAATCACTTAAACTGAATAAACATACCGAAAATAATAATTTAATTAATTATTTATATAAATAACTTACATAGCTTTACTAAAAATTAAAATTAAATAAATTTAATCTTTTACTTTGGTTTTATGGAATCCACGTATAATACTATTCATTTTTATATTATACTATGAGGTTCATCAATAGGTACTTAATATAATAATAGACTTTTCTTCATATAATGGATTTTGGCCTTTAAGACCAGATGTTCGAGTAAATTGTCCATCTTCTTTTCCTGATATATCTACATTCGATACCACTAAATCGACATCCTTTTTTTATACAGTTACCCCATCTTAAACATAGTCTAGGTGTAATTTTTTTAAAAACAATTTCCATTCGGAATTTTTGAAGTAACCATCTCAATAAATTTCCTCTAATCGTGCCCAACCCCCATTAGTCTTCTTTCTATTATACTTTTGTTTTATAAATGTTCATGATTTCTGAGCAATTTGGTGAACATGGAAAATCTGATCTGTTGTCAGAGTATTAAATCTAAAACTTCCAAAGTATTCACCCAAAATACCACCTGACACATAATTCTTGACCCACTTGGCCACTTAGGTAAAGGAAGAGCTACATTTAAGTAGCACCATGAGAAAATTTGACGATGGAAACAATACTTCCGCTACGTCGATGGCTACACTCTTATCACACACATTGCCAATTAAGACACCCCTGTAGGGTTTAATATGACCTATTCATTGAAATAAAATTAATTTGAACAAAATACATAGTTATACTTTAACGTAATACATTTACAACATTTTACTTGGAATACTTACCATCTTTCATTGCATAATATAAAGCATCTATAATATTTTTTTTACTATAATTATAAACATTAAAATAACAATCATAAAGTAACATATCATAATATCATACGTGTATAATAAGTATGAGTACATACAGTTGTAATTTTAACAATAATCGTTTTTCTCATCCATCATTTTGTTTTTAATAATAATAATAGTAATAATACATTATTATATTAATTTGACATCGTGGTTTATAAGCGACATTGTGGAATTAAAATTTTTTATACCTAGGTAGCTTATAGGTACTTTGGTCATACTCGTATTTTTATATTTTGTATTTATTTATTCTCAGATTAACCAATTACTAATTAATACAATTTTTTTTACTATGGATAATTATTAAATATAATATGTTTTATACTCTTATGTGCGTTTAAAAGATGGTGAATACTTTGTCCCGCCAAAAACATATATAGTCTCAAATCCATCACTGCTACCCATCCTTAATTATGGAAATAACAGCCACTTATAGTAGTTTTGCAATATTATAACTTATTTGAAACACAGTGTCGTGTTTAAATATTCTCGATCAAACTAATTATCAAACAGTAAAACGATAACATCATCAATAGTTATTTCATATACATAATATTATACGCTTAAATAATTTAAATAAATACATGGTTATACTTAGATAGTTTGATGTCATAAATTTTCAAAATTTTACTTGAAATACTTACTTTTTTTAAGTTCTGCAAGAGTAGTTGATACTTCTGGAATATTTTTTGTATTAAAATTAAGATGCATACTAACAAATCGTAATATTATACGAGCACATACAGTTGTAATAAATCTAACAGTTATTATTTTTCTAATCCCACTATACTTTTTTTTTTCAATAAAAATATAACGCGACACACACGTCTGTATTTAACTCCTTTAAAATTCGTTGTCGTTGTTGTTCTTCGCAAAATGAATACGTATAAATTGTTAACGTCAAATTCGATCTAATTTAAATTTAACCTGCTAGTACGCTCTATCCGTGCTTGAAAAATTTAGCTTTTTCTTTGCTTTTGATTACGTTAATTAAAGTTCGATTATCTTCAGCCATCGCGGCGCCCATAGTTAACGCGTCGTTTGATGATCCACAATCTTATAGGTCGTTCTCTCCAAAAATAAATCATCTTCAAAATAAACCATAAAAACAGAATTCGGATAAAATAGCCAATTCTATGCAACATGCTTGCCTAACAATTCTTGAAATTTCTAATAAAAATTTCAAAAATAATTCTGACTACAGTACTCAGAACAGTTATATGAACAGTTATGCAAACGACGCCTGGACAACGAAGCAAACTAAAAGAATTCGATAGAGCTCCTCTTCCGAAATTTTAACTTCTAAAACCGTTCTTCCATAAAAAAAAATGTATATTATTTACTACACACAACAGTTTTGAACCTCTAACTTAAAATTAATCGTTCGTCATGAGTCTCTGTTACAGGAAAATCAAATGCAAACGTCACATAAAACTTCCTCCCCAATATTTATAAAAGCTTCATTGGATTTCCCGAACTTCTGCTCAGCACTAGTCAAACTAATTGGATGAGTCAACAAATTATTTTACAAAATCTACTGATAACTGTCTGAAATTACAAACCGCAAACCCTGATTTTTATAGAGTGCTAATTCGTTATCTTAAAAAAAAACACAATTATGAATACCAGAATACCATACCTACCAATTACGAGAAGATAAACCTAAACGTGTAGTTATATACTTATATACAATGCCCATCCATCTACATCTACAGAATTTATTAAATCGTAACCCGTCTCTTTGAGGTCAAGCAGTTTACAAAAGTTGTTAGTACACAAGACCACCAAATTCCCGCTGACGCTATTTACAGTAATTAAAAAAAAATGATATTAGAAATAACCATAAATTATATTTTTAACGATCAAACAGTGCATGTTAAAAAATCAGCCACATCCCATATCGGCCATATCCCATGACAAATTTATTTGACCACCACTGGCTGCTACTTATTCCTGATTAAGGATATAACGATGACTCTTATAATAGTTGTATAATATTATATCTTATGTGAAACATAGTTTCGTTTTGTAACGTTTTCGATTAAACTAATTATTAGGTATGTAGTATGTATCGATGACATAATCAATAGTTATTATTTCATACAAACAGTATTCGCTTATATCCTTTAAATTCCATGCGTATTTTTTAAAATATAATGTTTATTATTTTATTATCCAAAAACTTACCCTCGTGACAGACTAAATCGTAAACAAATAAACAAAAATTAACTCGTATAATATTATTTTTTATTCATATTTATAATATTTAGGTATTATATCAATCCATGTTTTCGGAAAAAATGTCAGTAACTTACCATAGTACATAATATCAATAGTAAAATTAATTGCTTTAAGAGCAATTTCAATAAAAAATATCATGAATTATATACTATTAGTGATCATAGGCATGCGCACAGAGGCGGCAACAGTGAGCTACCATATAATGCTCAATAAAAAATTGGTTAATTATCAAAAAAGTGTATTAAATTACATAGTATTATACAAAATACTATTTCATTGTTATTTTTGTCATATACATTTAACACAATATAGTGAATGATTATATACTTCATGTTAAAAACTAATCTAATCATACACGAAAAATAATAACAAATTGGAATTTTTGTTTACCCATTGTAGTTTTGAAAACAATGACCTGATAAGATTTCGGCATTCCTAAAAAAAATAAAAGTTGTGATTTCATTGTAACCTTTTTAAAATAATTATTTGATTATTATAGGTACCTAATTTTTTTCAATAATATAAGATAAGTATATTTAACAAATACTTCTTTCTCCATTATACTACGAGTGGATTACCTATCAACTATCAAGTGCTATTTTACTATCGGCTAAATAATACCTACCTTTATTGTATTATAAATCAAGCCCATAAACAGGGTTCAACTCCCTCGAAAATTGTTAAGGTAAAATCATTTTTTATCATTAAAATAATAATAAAATACGTATTTTTAATTCATGTATTATAAATATTTACCCTCCCCCCAGAAATATGATCTTGAATACGTGCTTGTTATAAATTAATAACTATCATAAACAATACAGGTCAGTAGTGTCTATACAAGATATTGTGCTATTTATAAATGTATTGTACATATTTTTTATATACATGTGTGTATACTATTACTATACATATACAATATACATATTATATCACAACTATATGATGCCTAACGCTCCCAAAGACTAAATAATAATTGTTTTATAATAATAATTCATTACAATTGACATATTATATTTCGTGAAAAATCTAAACGAATAATAATGAATGTTATGCTATCGTCAGTTAAATTTCTTCGAAATTAAATCGCATACAACCGCCAATTATTCGTTAAAATAAAAAAAAAAATTGGTTAAATTATGTATTGACCTATATTACGTGCTATACGTCTTGAATATTGTGTATAACTAGTACTTTCAGTCACTAAAAAATAATAAACAATAGTATTAATGAAATATAAAAGGCAATGGAAAATTATGTACAATTTAGATACATTATTTACATGAATTTCTTTCATTGACTTAGAATAAAAAAACTCGATAAATTTGGGCTTCATAAAACTTTCACTAAAGGATTAAGATTAATCAATCTATTTAATGATCTGTTTAATAGCTAGTTTAATTGCAAAATTCAGTACGATCAAATACCTATGTTTTCGTCGTTAACCGTAATGTAATATTCGCATTGTAATTTAAAATATTGATAGCAATCAATATTATTAGTGAATGACTATATTTATTAACGCTACATTAAAAAATGTCTCTATTAAATATTTAATATGTAAATATTTCAATATCTGAGTAATACAAATTAAAATAATTATGATTGCAATACTAAAGTACATTGTCCATAGGGTTTATTTACTGAAAATTCTTCCACATCCGTTTCAGTATTTGCTAGAAGGAAAATAAAACTTTTATTATAAAATTTATCTTTTAAATAATTTATTTTCAATAAAATGCAGTTTAATTTTATAATATTGTTATAAAGTTACTCATTTCATGTACATTATGTAACCCTTTTATGTACATTATACAATATATACTAAATAAACGACAAAACCTTTACCATGGATTGCACACCAACTTGTAATTGACAACATACGATCTAAAAAGACAAAAATAATTTTCAATGTTTTCTATTACAACAATTTTCTAAACAAAATTTCATAATTTCACTGCATAGTATCGCACTATATTAGATAGTCGATATTTATTAAACGACTTAAATACATTTAACATAAAAATATCTTTATTATAAAATATTAACTTGACATTATTATTATTTTTTCAAATATACAATCTTTTTTTTATATTTGCTATTAACAGTACCTCGTCAATAATGACCATTGTAAATTATTGTATACATTTTTAACGTTACATAAGGTTAACGTTGGTTAATCTAACACAATAGTATAGAATCATAAGTACGGCATATAGGTACTGGCATTATGTTGAATTACGTTGTGCATAATATGTATACTGTAATATACTTTTAAGTAGAAATCCTTAAATATTCTAATATCATAATTTGTCAATATTATATGAATACAACTAATTTATTTATAATGGCCATATTCTTTGTTCAATGTTTTATTATACGTAAAATCATATAATACCATCGAAACGAATAATACAACTCATCAATATATTTTTCCCAATTAGTCATTCGATATTGGCCATAAAACCATTATGTTTTTTTCTTTTTTTAGTTAAAATATTACGACGTGTTCGTATTGTATCGTATCGAAAATGCTTACTTATGTTTAGAATATGTTTCCCCAGTTCATTAACATACGAAATTCCATATACGATTTCTGAAATAAATGGTTTTAAATGTTTCAATCTTGTAGTGAAAACCTTTTACAATTACAATACACTATATTCATAGGCGCAACTAGGAGTGGGGGGGGCTTAGGTGGGCTTAGTCCGGGATGATAGCAGTTCTCCTACAACCAATAAGAACTGACTACATCACTATGGCCAACTGTAAGAAACCGAAATCTGAATTTAATTTAGGTATGGGCGGGATGGGTACAGTACAATATTATATTATCCATTCTAAGTTTATAAATAGCCAATACGTATTTATAAATATTGTAATATAATTAATAATATTTATAATAACATCAGAATATTATATTATTATCTTAGTCCGTGCTCGTTATCCAAGGTACCTACTACCTATACCGATACAATCGTGATCATTCTAGTTATTTTGTTTAGATCAGTTAATCAGAAGACCAAAATAACCAGATATATTTTCCAAGAGGCGATAACAAGTTATTTGAGTGGTTTTAAATTTAATCTTTCAACCTGCATACTACAGTATACGCAATTACAATTGACATTTGACATTAATGACATTCACTATATAATATTTGCGAGTTTGCGACTGAAATTAATTAGTGTAGTGACTAGTGAGTGACTACGCAGTAATACAGCACACACTACTCACTATAGTACACAACGGCCATATGGAGGAAACTTTTCATAATGCACGGTCGATACAAACCCAGGTAATTTATTTATCATATAATATGTTAAAAATATAAATATGTCAAAAATTAGATAATTGTTTTGATTTTAGGTAAAATTGGGTAAATTTATGTCAAAAATATTTCAAAAAGTGAAACATATTTTTTTGCCCAGTTTTGTCTGTAGCCCACCCAGTTTTTTTTTTATGTTAGTGGATCACTGATATCAATTTAGCCTACCCAGAAATAGAGCTCTAGTCGCGCCTATGACCAATGGTCATTGACCATATTATTTAATAATTAAAAATGAAGTGAATATTAATGTTTGTTTTGTAGTAGCCTATGTTTGCTAAATCGATAAAGAAATATATGATTGCTTATGAACTGCTTCTAAACATGAAAAAAAAACTATAAACAAAATAATAACAACTTACTCTGTTCAGTATTTTTGGGAAATTCGTAAGCTAAGAACAAAGAGATGCTCTATATTTAATCGTGCCAAAAGACTACCTAGTCATAAAAGTCTTTCTAAATATTAAAGATAACTTACAAATATTTGATATGGCATTTCGTTCGTCTAAAACAAATTAATTCAAATTATTGTTTATAATCATACAGTATTAAAGTCTATAGGTGAAAATATTTAGTATAAAAAAAACAAATGTATACCACACTTTGTTTTTTTCTTCATTAAGCTCTTAAAACCGATGAAATCCCTACGAAATAAGCTTATATAACTCATAAGACACGATCTAGTACAACGTCGCCGATTATTATTATTATAAAATAAATAAATATAAAAAGTCACTCGGTGTCGACTTAAAATGATTAATACAAAGAAACAAATTATTTTATTCTTAAAAAGAAAAAAATTAACGCACTGTCTATTATACAGTTTTACTATTATAGTATTGCATAGTAGTATAATTAGATTTGTTTGTATTCGTGCCAGACACAAATTTATAATTTCATCATATATTTTATAGAATAAATCCAAATTATCGATAATTTATTTTATTATAATAAAATAGGCAATACTATGAGCAAATTCTATAGCGGTAAACGTTGGAAAGGTTTGATAACAGATAAATTCGAACCGTCTGTTTGCTAAAAAAACGCGTAGTAAAAATGTACAATCATTGTAAACGCGTGATCTAGCGTTTTGCTCGTTCAGTTCAAATATGAAAAAGCTCAAATAACCAATACCGTGGTTGAGATTGTTCCTATACCTGTTTATTTGTATCATAATCGCTATCGTGATTACTTTACGGTCTTATCGCAGAGTATAATTACTATTTATGACTACTATAATTTTAACTACGGTTAATTTACATACTGCACTAAGCGGCAAGCGCTTACAAATTTCAACATTATAAACGTTTCGAACATTGGCGCTCGTATTGTAAAACGTTTTCCACCATGGAATTTTCTCTATACGTCTATACCACTTTATCCATTGTAAGGAGGCATAATAGTTTGTTTACAATTTTTATTATTTGAATATAACACAAAAAAAATCTACTTTGAATCGACACTATATAAAAACTCTAAAATCTATTAAACAACATGTTCATAAGTTATATCTTACATTCTTTTAATTCTTCTTTATTAAAACCACTTTTGGGATTGGTAACTAAAACAAATAAAAAATAAATTTGTATTAATAATGAAGAAACGAATGTGTCACAGACGTTTCACACAATCGATCGTTGTTCATAAAAACTAATTGTTTATTGTTGGCTTCAATACGCATTAAAGTGCATAAATCTTATATAAAAGTTAATTTTTTTTCAGGTAAAACATTAATTGTATATGTACGTTGGTCTTTGCGATATTTCAATATATTTTTAAGCAAGCTACAAATGAGTAGTGAGTACTTATATGCGAACTATTTATAATGTTAGAACGTAATCGATCAATATTCATGATTATTTTAAAACTATTACTTTATTTAACTGTTTTTATGGAGGCACTCTAAAATACTACATGATGGGAAAAGTGGAATACTAGAGGATCGCGGTGTTTGAATAGGTGGAAGTGAAAGCGTTCGTATAAGATTCGGACAATGTTATGAACTATTGGAATGGAAGGCATTATTTAAAACATAGAAAAAATGCTTTTGTTATTAAACGGATGCATTTGAATTTAAAATAATTGGTTATTTTTTTAGTTTAAGGGCTTAGCTAATCTCCAGAGTTAAATGCCATATGGCCATTATGGCTTTAAAACAATTAGTTGTGTCCAAGACAATTTTATTATTTAGGCTATAACTCTTTTATAAAAAAGGATAAGTCGTAATTGATGGAATTAATTTTTCAATATTGATCGCCAATTAAAACTTTCAAATAATCAAATTTGAATAACAATTATAAATAAAATAAAAGTACGTATTGTGTTAATCAATTAAACGATTATTGTAAAAATATATACCCAAAAATTTATTCATTTTGTGAAAATTTTTAAATCCATTTGCTTCTAAAAATAAAAAAACAAATTGAATTCAATATTAATGTTATGAACATTATCAGTTATTAGACAATTTTATAACTCGTACTCTATGAATTCGTATATGCAAAAAATTCCAATCATAAAATAATTTACTACTGGAAATTATTAGCGTAAGTACTACATAATAGATTCTTTATATTATATTTTATAATACCATAAATATATACGACATACTTATATCGAATCCAACATTAATCAGTTCAGCTGTTAAGATATTTTATTAATAACATAAAAATCAATTATGATTGACAAACGGTAAATGGAATATTCCAATGCTTATTGTTAATATTTATTATTTATTAACACGGCAATTTATTATTGTTAATTAAATAAATTTATCTTTTACATAAAACTGTAATCTTACCTATACATTCTAAAATGTAAAAAAGAAAATTTTTATTAAATCAATTTATTTTTTTATTATTAATTTTATTTAATGAATAAACAATAGACTTAATAAATTTGTTTCTTTTCTATAAATTCATATTTCTTTTAAAAAAAAGTAAAAGTACGCAAAATTTTGATTTTAAGGGGTAAGATAAGAATAAAACTGTTATCTACTTGACGCTTATTTTTTTTAAAAAAATTCAATAACATACAAAGCATAATGTACTATTTAATCGATAAGTATTTCCTTTTTTTGTTCTTCAAAACCATTCTATTTTAATAATGGTGATACTTAACTCGATAGTTTTTACATACCTAATATTTGAACCTACATATTTTTATATACATAAAACTTGTCTTTTCTATATTTATGTAAAATAAAGCTTAATATAATTATGGTTTTTATGGAAAAATTAAGGAAAACAATCCGCTATTATTATTATATTTATTACTTAAAAATTGGAAATAATATAATTTAATATATTTTAAATATACCTTTTACTTTTACATCATCCTCCGGTTTGCAGAAAATAACGATTACAGTCATAGACAAAATCGTTAAATTGCTTATTGAAAAAGACATCTTCACTTTTTAAACTTCAGTTCCTCTAGAAATTGTACTTTTATCTAATATTTTAATAAACGACTAACAAAAAATATAAAATCCATAAAATAAAAAATAAAGTATTGTTCTTCGAAACAATTGTGAGCTAGCATAGCTGTTCATAGTATACAAACAATTCATTGTACACTTGTACAGCTTTTAAAACTTGACTTGTTGCTGCAAAAGCTTCTTAACATCATATATAAAATAACATAATTTTTAAACATATAAAATACAAGATATTCAATATATTTGGAAATGATCGATCATCTTCTCCCTGTTATAAATTTAAAAATTCTGATTTTAGAATAGTAATAATAATATAAGGATTATAAAACGAATGTTTGAGAATATTTTCAAAAATATAAAGAATATTTTAGGAGTAAGGCATATCAGATTTTAGTTTTTAAATGGCAATCAAAATATTTTTTTTCGTATTTCAATAATAGTATTGAAATTTTAATTTTAAATGTGCTATTTCTTCAAAAATACCATTCAAAGTTCAAAAAAAATTTATAAGATTAAGTTGCCTTTTGTTGACTTATAATACTGCATTGCATTTATAACATCTACGCCTATAGGTTACAGCGTAATGATAGATAACACTGCTAACTGCTGTAATTGTCTAAAAACATTTATAAGGTATCATTACATTATCTCATTAATTATATCATTCGACAATCCCAATTAGTAAATTTCAGAATATAATTCTGTAGTTCTAAAAGTTACAAAATGTACACATTTGATATTATTTTAAATGTCGAAAACATTAGTAAAATTAATACGTACAATATAAATAATATGTTGTTAGATACCTATATCTTTTTTCGATGATATTATTATTAGGTAAATATAATTTCAATCCCAATTCGTGTACCCATGGATATCAGTAAGAATTTATCAATTTTTACAACAGGTCAAAATAAAAAAATTTCCAGTATTTTTCAATTTTTACACCAAACCAGTTTTTGACAAAATTAATATATTATTTTGTTATAATTCAAAAATAAATAACCATAGACACTTTAAATTTTTACAAAATGTTTATAATTATAACTTTCTATACACTTATGATATTATAAATATATAGTTTTCAAAATATTTTTTTATTTTGAGCAATTGAAATTAAAGAGGTTTTTTATTTTTATTTTTATAAACGTCTATAAAAATATTTATTAATTGTTAAAACTGCTAGAACATTTAACATAATTTTTCTAATCAATGTTTTATTTCACAATTAAAAAATCAATAATGTATAGTCGCATATTTTTTTATGAAGTTAGAATTTTAATAAAAATAATCAAAATCTCGAACATAACAATCAGTAAGAAATTTATAAATAAAATACTGTTTACACTTAAGATTTTAAAATCTAATAAACAGTTCCATATATGTTTTTAAAACTATATTTAAAAATATTATTTCTTCCGAAAATACGTCAAAATTACAAAAATTACACAATAGTACTCTGTAATAAAAAGTGTATAAAATCTTAAATATAGTCAACATTTTAAAATTTAATATAATGTTGATGTTTGTCATACTGGAACTAAAAATTTTATGAAATATATAAACACAATTATTTTTATAGACATTAAAAGAAGTTCAAATTTGAATACAATTGTTCGTGTATAAATATTATTGAATTCAAATTTAACATATCTATTACAATGACCCAATCACACCTAAGTACAGCAAAGTTGAATCACTTGCCTACCTTTTTTTTCCTAACCAATTTAAGTTGCCATGGCTACCAAATAAGACTTCGTTATACTTTGATTATAACGATTAATCAATCGTATACATCATATTGATATTTTGAATTCCTATGCATTGCGGTTTGCGTTTTAACACTATTTAAAAATGTTTTAAAATTTACTTTTTTTTTTAAAGTAAATAAGATTTTTATTATTTTTTTTTAATTGCAATTATATATTTTTCACGCGTAAAACATTTAAATTCAATTTAAAAATACAAGATATATTTTTCATCTATTCCAACGTAATACTCAATAAATGATAATATCTCATAATCCTAGTAAAGTGTATGCATATGTTTTATATTACAATAAAATATTATTGAAATTATAAATTGAAACTTCAAAAATCTAATTCACCATTACATAAAATTGAACACCGTAATATTATAGTTTAACAATTTGTTATACATCAGTAAAAACATAACAACGGCTCAGAACAATAATCCATAACCACTTGTTCAAATAATAATCGATAATATATATATTAATCAAACGAACACATACAAATAAACACTGCATGTAAATAATGATTATTTAGATGATATCTGTAATTTACTATACGAACTTCGAACAACCACTCGTCAGTGTCATCAAATTAAATTTATAATATACATCATATAAATATACAATATACATAAACATGTTTTATATTTTCGTATATTTTCTTCAATGAATTTAATATTTTTTTCATTGACTGATCTAATTTTTATCTATAGTAAGTATATACTACATATAGTAAGTAAGAGTAAATTTAAAGGATTTCAATTTCTAAAAATTTAAAATATGAATTTAGTACATTTCAACATGATAAATTACCGGGAAAAATCCAATGAAATGTACACTCACTATATAGGTAAACGTAGTTACCATAAACGGTACCACTATATTCAATCGTCGCACCTTTATTTGAAGCTACATTACAGGAGTGGCAGTTCACATTTTATCGTAAGATACAAAACACTTTTACAAAAAAAAAAATTTTTTTAATATAAATTTATGGATTTGCGTGCTTGAAGAAGTCAGTGACATGTTTACAGGGTAGGCCGACTAGGCCCGGGTTTACCCAATTTTTATTCGGCTGTTTGGTTTTTTTTTTATCAAAAATAAATATGTTACTATTAATATTTATTATTGAATATTATTATCATATCATACCCATATCCCATGTGGCCATATGATAGGACAAATCTTAGTTATAAACACACCTATACACTACAGAACAAAACTGGTCTACCCAATTATTTCGTGCTAGACACACCACTGTACACCACTCGCGTTATGGCTGTATGAAATTTCCCTGGTGGTTGGACGAAAACGTCCAAAGCTACATGGAGTTGATGGACGCGAGGGAGTTGCAGGAGAAACTGCAAAAGCGCTCGCATAAAACGAAAAAAACAAAGCCGATTGACAGGACTTCAGAAAAACACGACCTTAGTGTCCAGTCTAAAGACTGCCGCCGTGTCCAGATAAAACGCAAGGCGAAACTCACGACGGAACAAAGGTCTGGTAAGTCCCCGTCAACCGCGCGGTAAATGGTAATAATAGAAAGGTGGTCTAGTGCAAGGTATCTCTCTACTGTACCGTATACGGATGTCGAGTGGATCACTACAACGGGTATCGTATTTTTGAATTCAATGATTTATAATATCTCGTTCTGTGCGAAAAACCATTCCTGAACGGATGAGATATCTGAACAGTCAACCTAATATATACTACCAAAGTATATAATATTATGTCATGTGTTTTTTTTTTTTTATATTCCCGTCGAAGTAACTTTAATTTATTTTAATTTAATTTTTGCCGAAAACATTGCATTTATCACGTTATTGATATACTTGATTATTAATTATTATAATAGTATTTATTTATAATCATATTAATATTATATTATTGTTATTAACTTTTGACTTAATATCATATTGTCGTAAAACAATGTGAATAATAGGTTCATGGTTTAAATACAGGCAATAGCTCAAAATTAATCTGTTTAATTTGAAAATTTTCACAGTGTATAATATTTTACAGTACAAGGTTACTCATAAGTTTTTCTTACCACAGTTAAAAATTATCGTAAATAGATTCATACTTTATAATCTCCATTTTTTTTTTTTTTTATAATAGGCGAAAATTTATTTTCTTACGAAATAATAGGATGCATATTATATACGATTTGTTTTTGCGAAAATTAGTTCAATCCATAAGCGCAATTTGAGGGGGGGGCTATTATAATTTGCATGTATGTACTATATGTGCCATTTGAACTTCAATCTACTGTAGTACTGTACTATAGGTACGGTATTATTATTAGCAGATGGCACCGGAAAACTAAATTATAACAACAACAAATAATAATAATTAATATAAGACTAGAACCACGAATAATATGTAGTGATTATTATTTATTTCACGATAAACAAAAAACTGTTTGGGGTGCACTTGGGTCCTGTGCCACGCGCTATTCTACGATCATTCTCTACAATTCCATAATTGCAATCGTATTGTATTCGTATAAAGCGGGGTGAGAACAAAATATGGTCACTCTCGTTTATCATATTATTACTCTTGCTCGACATACCTAATTTGATGATGATATATTTTATATTGCAATTAACAGATGGTTGTGATGCGAGACGCAAAATGCGAACCTAGCTCCACCATCACGATCCTTTGCGCCGACGTGTTTTCGTCCTGCGTTTTCTTCAACCGAAGACGGCGGTTTTTAAGCAGGACAATGAGATCGCGTTTTTCGGAAGTTCTAGCAATCGTCGTTGTTTTTTTCGTACGCGAGTGTAGTTTATCCTGCACATCCTTCAAGTTGATCAACTCCGTGTAAGTTTGGATGTCATCGTCCCTCAACCAGGGATACTGAATACAGCCATAACGCTGCGAGTGGTGACCGCGTGACGCACTGCACGTGGACAAACGTTGTCGGTGGGTCCTTCTGGCCGGCAACTTGGACACGGCCGGTATAGACGGTCGCGGAGCTTACGGCCCGGTCGCTGGTTGGCATCGACGACTCGACCATCGTCTCCGACACGTCCGCCCGAGTGACTCGACCGCGCTGTCAGGCTTGGTCACGCGCCGCCTTACTTTTCCGGCCACGGTAGCCACCACAAGCGCCGTCCGGTCGAGAACAGTAATTGCAGAGTTCTGTAGCTGTGCCTGCAGATGATTGTTGGGCCTTCTTATTGCCCCTGGCGCCGTTATCCTCTACAAATATGCCAAAGCCAAATACACATTACGTGCCACCAACAGTTAAAACGAATAATCAAATTAGTTACACATCATAAATTGTGTGAATAAAATTAATAATAAAAACGAATTCATAGTGAAACAATAGTCTACGTGCGTTATTAGTATAACTAGTATAAGTGATCTAAAATAATGTCGGATGGTGTGGTTACAAACGTTTATAAAAAAAAAAAAAATGCCAAATTTTAATACGCAGTGAAATTATTTGTTCCAATCATAAAATGATAAAGAAAAATTTAAAAACAGTAAGCGGTCTGTTTGCTAAAGACTTATCTCATCAGAATGTAATACGCTCGCCATGTGTTGTCTAAAAATAATATTGAAATTGAAAATGTCACGAGCGAATAATGAGTGCTGAAATTCGGGTGATCATCAAAACGGAGTTAATATCAGCCTGATATGAACGTTATTGGTTATTAACTACCATACAATAATAATTACTGTTATAAAATTCCAATAACTTTAGTGTTTAAAAATCAAAAAATATTATAAATGTTCACGATGACTATTATAAGAATAATTTAGTTATCTACTAAATTTCATTTTTTACGTACCACTTAGGTATATTATTAATCAGTCGCATACCTACCACTAATGACTAAAAATATAACAATCCAAAATCCAAAATGGTACAGTTAAATACATTTTTTTTTAAATAATAAGGCAGTAAAATACTACAACTACAGTATAATTATTTTTTATTTATTAGTTTTTTAAAATAAGATAGGAATTAAATAATCGAATGTGTTTATTATCAAAAAACGGCCCTTCGCGAACCGCCATATAGTCTTTCGCGTGCCACTAGTGATAGATTCATAATTTGTTGAAGCACATTTTGTGTGTTCTCTTATCCGTGTATAGATAATAGTGCGGACGTGTTTTCGATCTCCCCCACAATTCTGTTTACATTATTATTTGAATTTTTATTAGAAGATCATTCGCCCTGATCTCTCTTTTATTCTCGTTATGAATGCGCTTACGATATTTGCTATAATTACGTGATTTTCTTTTTTACAATAGTGACAAAATTTTATTCGAACCCAGGTATCCCGGTTATTTTTTATAAATAAAAATTTGTAAATTCCCATTACATACGCTATGGGCCTCGCCAGCATCTCCCCGACAACTCAATAACGTACGGGACCAGCAATGTGCATCCCTATAACGTTCGTTCTGAAGTTCACCGCCCCCAGTGGGTCAGGCACCCTAATAATAACTTCGACGTGTAGGGCATGACGTGTAACGTGTATTATATATATATATAATATACTATTGTTTTGTATAATATTTCACTACGAGTACATTGTTAAAATTTATATTATATACTTGTTAAAAATAAATAAATTTATCATCAAAAAAATACCAATTCATATTATGTTTGACTAATTACTTTATTAGCATAAAAAATATAACATATTAAAAAAAAAAAAGTGGATATCACTCTGCTGTATAATAGAGATGGAGAGTAGGTCACTATAATGGATGTGTTAAATTTGAATGCAATGACAGGTATCATTGTATACGAAAAACAATTCTGAACGGAGATGATTTGTCAGTATTTATCATATAATTATTCATTTAAAACGCACTACGTTATATAAGTATATTCCTATAACTTATATAAGTATGAGAAAATTAATAGAATTAATTTCGTAAAATAACTAAGTTTTGTGTGACTTTATTTTAAAATTCGAAACAATAAGGAACAACATATTATATTAAACGTGTTGTAATATAAACTATTTTTTCGCCTATTTGAAACATTTAAATTCAACACATAGTTTTTTCTAATTGTTTGCAATTCTTTGAAAATGAATGATTGATAAAAATTAAATTTGAGTCAAAAATTTTTTTACGTATAGTTTAATATATATATTCCAGTATACGTCCAAAATATACGTTTAAAAAAATTGTTACGTTTCCAAATTGTCCAGCCTTTATGTAAGATAAAGCAATACGGCCAGTACGGGTAATGAGTGATGACATATTGACAGCCATACAGTATTTTTTTTATTATAAAATATAATATATTACGTTTTATATAAGGGCAATATAGGACGATTGTAGGCTGTTGTATTAAATGTACAAATATTACAAGATAATTGCGACATTAAATATATTATAAGTATGTATGACGTTATAATATTACGCTAAGTGATAATAATAATTTTAAACGTTAACTTGCATAATTGTTATTAAAATCAATAAGATACATATTATGTTAAAATTAAAACTATAGGATTCAAAATACGCTTGTTAGTTACAAGTAAGTGTGTAATACCACCCGATACCGGCTTTAATTTACTATTTCAGATTTCAGATATTTTAATAAAAATAATACCAGGACAGTATGTGGTGCCCCTAAATCCGTGTTTGTGTAGGGTGCAGCCTACATTGCAAGTCATTGCTTCGCTTTAATTCGTGTCTGTGCCAACCGGAACAAAACTGCTGATATGCGACTATGCGAGCAAAACCATACGGGAAATAGCTAACATTCGTATGTATTATATATTAGTTATATAACTCATGTCAGAATACATTAAAAATTGATTAATTAATTAATTAATGGTTCAAAAAAATGTTACATCATATACCAATTATTTCCAAAGGACAATATTAGTTCACTATTGATTGAATGTTTCGTTAAACGTTTAGTTATGGTTCACACAACCCGGCATAAGACTTTTAAACTGCTGCGTGACTAAATCATTGGTGACATTAAGCAATAATAATAATAATAAATTTCAACTATAAAATTATAAATCATTTAATGATGAGAGACTTTTTTTTATTAATACAAATCGTTTTTACAACTATTCTAAAAAAAAAAAAATATACATACAAAATCTTGAGTCTTTTGAATGTATATGAAGGAAATATTACAATATAATATTATAATAGGTACGTAATTGAAAATTATAAAATATATTATATTTCATAAATCTATAGTTTCCTGCACGACAGTAAACATACACCATTCGAACGGGATTCTTCTTGTTCTATCTGTAATAATAAAAAATAATGAATGTTGTTCGTTGTTCACATTGTTGCCTTTTTCTTATCGCGTTTAATATATTGTTATTGAATTTACATAATATTTTTGTGAACTTGTATTGATTTTGATACTCGGGTTACAGGTGTGATCCTAGAGCTTATTTTTTTTTTTTTTTTTTGGTAGGGCACGAATGTTGTTGCATTTACAACTTTTTTTTTTTTACTTTCTAAATTTATTGCCAAGTACGTTTTAAATGCGTGCCATGTAGTACGAACTAAAATCTAAAAGTTTTAAGTGCAATTTTTGGATTTTTATTGCAATTTTATTGCATTTACTCATTTATGCAACTATTTTAGTTAAAGTCGATACTCAACCGTCGTAACATCTATGTTATCTTATAAAATAAAGATAATTCTAAGTTGATAGTTATTTATAGGGCCCGGATTTCAATGCAAAGTGCATATTTTTTTGGTTGATCTTACACAATGCTTTCTAAGTACATAATAATTCATTTCATGTAACGAGGGTTTCAAAGCTACAAATTGTATTTTGCTTTTTTTGCATATTTCGACATTTTTTCATTTTTAAAGCATTTTTAGCATTATTGGGTAATTTTATTGGTTTTTAATGCATATTTGTTCAATATACGATAAATAGAAGATCTTTGGAGTTTGAACATATTAATATTAAACAATCTATTATTGTTCAATGCAATGCTCAAAAGTAAGTACAATAGGCTCTTAGAATTTTAATTTTACATAAATTTTAATCTATATTTTGGTATGTTTAGAATGAATAATATTTCCCTAAAACGGCCAAAACTTAAGCGTGTCAGCATCAAGTCATCATTCCAAATTTTCAGTTTTTTTTTTTAATAAAATAATAAATAATGATTATAGCTAATTTAAAAATTACAAATTGAATAAAAAAATATACGGCATTTTAAGGTCGTTTTTGTGGTAAAATTCATTTAAATGCGGGCCTTAGTTATTTAATATAACACAAAAATAATTTGTGAAATGTCACTATTTGACAATATTATGCGTTATATTGTTATAATTTGTTCTTCAGCCACTCTTAAAAGAATACTGAATTTGAAACTATTATTAAAATCAATGATATGTTGACTGGACAAGGAAAACTGTTTGATTGTTTACCCGAAGACTATTGACAGTAAGCAATTAACATTATTTAAAATTCGTTCCGCTTACATTAACTGACGTGGAACAAAGTTTTTCGAGAAATAAAAACTTATTAGTTATTAGCTCCATATCGAAGAGACTTCAATTTTAAAAATTTTAAAAAAATAATATAGTGTAACGCAATGATATATAATATGATGGTGAATGACATTATTATATTGTAATGTATAATAAAGTTGCAATATACATGTTTGGTAGAATTTTAGATTATAACAGTAAATTAAAAACATTTATAACAAAACGCTGTTTTAGTGCAATTTTCAATACTTTAAGTGCAATTTTTGGTATTTTTGTATATAGGCACTACAATCAATTTTACTACTTTTTTAGTACTACAACATCCGTGCCCCAGTTATAAGTAAATTATGCTGACTTTCAAACATAGCATTTGACAGTCAATTAAAAAGAGCATATGTAAGTGCAACTGTTAAGTTGTGTGAAATATGATGAATTGCTATCTGTTTATAAAATACTCTCCTTTAATTGAAATCAAATGTGTGACTATAATTTATCACAAATATATTGAAAAGTCATTACATTTCGTCAAATTTTGATAACATATTTTAATATTTAAATTATGATGTACGACAAACAGGAAAGCAGTTGGATAACCCTGGAAAGACCACCGATAGGTAATGCGTAACTATTATAGTTACTATAACTATCGTCGTTTACTTTATACTGGTTACTAAATCATGTATAGGCACTCATTAATCCATGTATATCAACTAAAATAATAATATAACAATATAGTATGATCTCGATAACATTTTCAACGCGATTTACGGTGTATTAGTGACCTACCACTGTGATTTGAAAACGAATAAGTAAGACAGTTGATGTCTGTCGTATATGATGTATCGCGATAACGTCATTTATTTCAGTTAGATATTATACATTTATTAAGAAATTATCAAAATGTTGGTGATAATTAATCAGAAGCGCATATAAATTACTGAACCCGATAAAGGCCTTTTTATGTCATTCGGGACAATTGTACTAAGAAATATATTGTAATATATTTATTACATATTATAATATGATTAATAAATTACTAACCAGCGGGTATATAATGTTTATTTTCTTCTTCGCTTTCTTCTAAAACATCGAAAGAAAATAATTATTGTTTAAATGTAAGTACCATTGACAAAATATGTTCAAAATAATGTGATGATTATAATAAAAATATTAATAATCAAGAACCTAATAATTAAGATAATGTATTAAAAAAGGTAATGTATACAAAAAAAAAAAAATGTGTTGCATAATTATTTTAAATAATTAGTTTTAGTACTAGAGACGGAGAATTTATAAGAAAAAAATTACGGTAAATTGCTTAAAAAATCGTAAAATAACCGTAATTTGACATGAAAACCAATAAATCTATAGTGTGTAAGCACTTCTCTTGCATAGTTTATAAAAACTATTTCCGAATATTAGAAATTTAATCACAAATAACAATTAATAGTAATATTTGATTTAACTGATTAGTAACATAAAGCAATTTTTATATACATATATGAGCTTAACTGTTTTGTAATATTTGATAACATTACATTTTTTTTTTCAAAAATTGATCATACGATTAGTAAATGGCAATTAATTTAGAGGATGACTTAACAATTTGAGTGCTAAAAAAGAGTTGGTAAGATTAACGCCTAATTTTTTTTTACAAGTAAAATTTCAAATGTATCACTCATTTCTTATAAGTTCAGCTACTTACTAGTTGCGTCCCAAAGGGCCAAAGATTACTACGAAAAAAGATCTAATCCTAATTGTGGGCCGGTTTTTGTAGGCTATATGATATATAACTTATATAGTTATATCTGATAGTTACTGCCCGACTAATATTAACCATTTTAAAATGTGTCTACCGTTTCCTGTTTAATAATAACTACTATTTAAACTACTATAATTGCTGTGAGGATTTTCATTCAAAGATTGAAAACAGCATGTTCTACGCTGACTACTGTCTACAATGCACACCTAAATATTTTTTGTTCATTTACGTTTTAAAAAATAAACAATAAGATGTCTATATTAAATTAAGAAACGAGTGGTACTCTTTTCTCCCAAAAATGACAAAATAGTTTCCACTTTTCGCCTAAAAATAATTTCATTCTTTTTACCCACGGTTTCACTGTCTCAAAATTAGTTTAATAAAGCTAGCGTAGCCCAGAGAGCACCACGAGGATACATTCAAATGGCTTCTATTACTCTCAAAAAATGTATTGTGTTTGTGCAAAAATAATTATTACATAATAGAAATATCAGTTAGGTATTTGTCATTAATTGTTATGACGTCGTTGAAAAAAAATGGCATGTCATGTCATGGATTTAATTTATACTTAAATTTGTTGTATAGTTGAATGAAGAGGTGGTGGGCGGAAAGAGGAAGGTCATTTTTGGGCGAAAGGAGATGCGCAACTAAAAAACACTCACTCGAATAACCACAAAAAAAATATATATAATAAGCAAAGAAACATTCGTTATAAATAATATGACATTATTAGAAGAAAATCAAATTATCAGATTTAAATTTTCAAAAAATATTTCAAATAAATTTGAAGTTTATCAGACCATATAAGGTCACAAAAGTGACGACACATTTAAAGAAATATAACTTTAGTTTTAAAGAAATATGACAAACAATAAAAAAGAAAGCATTTCAAAATTTAAAAAAAACTATTACATTTTTAACCTATACCTGTAGTAGTGCTATAGCGTCTATAGTTACAGACAGTTATTATAAATCCGTGTCAAACGAAATGGAAAATTAAGCTTAGAATAGTATAAAATTATAGTGTCCATAATATATAATATTATATTATATTTATTTTTTTTTATTTTATAGAATTATAGTTTTTATACTATATGGTGTAATATTTTTAACAAATATGTAAGTAACCGTAAAAACCCTGGGCCACAATTAATTTGTATCTAGCTCGACGAACCAAATAATTAAGATAAATTCAATAATATTTGATTAGAAAAATCGGACAGTATTCAAAATCTCAAAAAATAGTTGTAACGAGTAACAAGTATAGTATTGCAGTGATATTGCCGATATTGGTACCTACAAGATTATTTGTTATATTTTTTATGATATTAATACTAATTGGAATTTCCATTGTGCATCACATATTTATACTGAACTATTTTACCGTGAATTTTTTATATTTCGGACTTATTTTCCTAAAACTTTTTTAACTTTAACTTTTTGGTAATCTATCAATTAATTTATATCCCAAAAATCTCGAACATAATTAGGAAGAAATTTTTACCGCAAGACGCAACTAATATAGTCACTCATGAGTATAATATTATTATTTTGTTTAGAAAATTAAATTAAATATTACCAACAAATATTGTACATACCAATCTTTAACATTAGTTTTTCCAAGTGTTCGCTGTATTTAGATACAAATTCTAAAATATGTGAATTCGACAGTAGTTATTAGTTATTTTTATCAATAAAACCCCATTATTTTAAATTGTATTTAGTGAGTATCAATTGTAATGGTAGGGATTAGGTAACGAAATAAAACTATTGTCATCGAATCCCAACTCCCAAGTCCCAGAACGCAGTAACAGTCACGTAATCTGCGTTTTTATCAAACAGCCACAAATATCTTATAATTATTTTCATTGTGATTATTATTATTATTGTTGTTGTCATTGTAGTTATTATTTAATATTGATCGATTGGCATCGGTGTCCTAAGTTGGTTTGGCGATGCTGGGTAACCACCTCCTATTCAATATGCCATACAAACATAATTTTAACGGTCATGCGATTTGTTTGTACCAAGCTCTATATATTTTATATACAATATATACATGATATATATTTTTTTAAATATTTATTTAGAAAAAAGTGTATTCTTGAATTTAAAAATGTCAAAATATTGGAATGTACAATAAATAATGATTTAATATTAAACAATCAAATCAATTTTATGAAATTAAAAAATATACACAGATTTATTCCATTATCATTAACACTCATAGTTTAAAAAATAATTAATGTTCTTAAAAATATTTTTTTACATAATTTATAGTCAAGATAAAACTTAATTGAAAAAATATATTTTTTTAATATTTTTAAGAGTTTTGCTTTTTTTAAATGACAACATACATTTTTAAATTTATATTCTGAAACAGAATATTTTTATGAGTATTTCGTTACATTAAAATTGAAATTCGGAAGAGTTGTTTTTAAGTTATAAATATTTCAAGTATAGCCCAACGGAATAAAATAGTTCAGAGATACCCTGCAAAATGTTGGTTTACTACTCCGATTACCTACATTTTAAATACTTTTAACTAAAAAATTACACTTCCAAATTCCAATTGTTGTCTATCAAAATACTTTCAAAAATATTCTGTTTCAGAATATGAAATTAAAAATGTGTGTTGTCATCCAAAAAAGTAAAAACCTTAAAAAATATAACGATTTAAAATATTTAAAAAAATAAAATTTGTTTTAAATGTTTTATTTTGAATAAATGTTATTTTCAAAAACATTAATTTATTTTGATATAACGAGTGTTGTTTTATTTAAGAATCGTCTTGTATATTATATAATATTATAACAAGTATTTCAAACTAATCGTTTGTACTCATACTAAATTATAAGCAAATTTAGTTAAAATTTATAGTATTTTAGTAGTAACAATGAATTAAAAGAACCATTTTGTGCATTATGCCACCAATAATTTTTAACAAAAATAATAAAAATGATAATATCGGACAGTTTAAAAATAATATTACTACGTAGTAATACAACACCGTCATTTATTGTACATGATTATTTAAGTCACGAATTTTCTCGTTTTGTTTTTATTTGACGTGCAATCCAATTAATTAAAATGAGACTTAATATTCTGCTGTGTAACCGAAAAAGAATACATAGTATAGTAAAATTAAACGTTTTAAATTCGTTCAATAAATTATAAAAAAAAAAGTCTCTATACTGTATCCCGGTACATATTTTATTTTATTTCAGTGTAATTTAATCTTCGGTGTAAAACCAGTACCTCCGCCTACAATTGTTGAAGGCTGCATGACAGATATCAGATTAACAATGCGAAAATCATTTTATTCACGTTTGCATAAAACAGAAATATATACACGCTATATCCATAAATCATAAACAATAAGCAAATGCGTTGTACAGTGGAAGGGAATTGTGGAAGTTGTGGCATAACATAGAGGTAAGAGTAATGTATTGGGAACAAGACCAATAAAAGTTTATGTATAATAGATTGATTTGAATAATTTTAGGTTAGATGTTTTGATAGACCCCAACATTTGAATGCCATTGAAAATCGGAAGGACAACCCAATTGTTTATACTCGTAAATGAAGATTTACTCTCTCGATATTAAGAGAGGTATACGGAGAGTCTGCCTTAGTTTGTGAAGACTGACTGCCAGAGGTTTGACGATTTTGATTTAAATTTAAGGTCCTTAGTGTTCGACAGAGTCAGTTATTGAGATTGTCTCCCAACAAATATTTCCTCCATACATAAATAGTATAAAAAGAAACTTACCTGACTGGTATATTTTATTTTTTTCATCTGTCACTAAAATATAAATAAATTATAAGAATTTCACTTTTATTGGAATCTCGGTCATAAATTCATCACCTACATACATTTTATCTCGTTATTCTATAAATGTTGTAATGATTTAGATGCCAAATGTACATTTTTCGTTTCAGTCTTGGTATTTATCAACAAATGTAGGACGAATTAAAACACAATCCCTATTTGAGTAATTCCAACTTGAAATTAAATACCATGAAATAGCAGACGTATAATAACAAAGATATTTTAATATCTAGCTTCTTTACTCATATGATGTCTATAATATTCGAAGACAAAATGTTGCTTTCAAAATTAAAACCAGAACATACTATGGTTATGAGAATATGATTAGGAAGTCAAGTTACTACGTCTCATTTCTACGTTCAATATTTTCTATTTTATAATTTGTATTTTTTAAGGTCATATAAGTAAATATGAGTATCTCCATAACAAATATAAACATTAAACACTTACTCAAAATTCTTTCTACAAATTGAAAATTTAATAGTTTAGTGCAATATAATAATAATTACAAATAATTATAAGTGCAAGTTGTATTTATATTTTATAATTTTTATATCATTTTCATAATTCATTTATAATTCCATCCCTATCGAAAAATGTTCAATTTTTCTTAAACGTTTTAACATATTTATTATATTGATTGTCATTGATTTTAAAATATTTGATACTGAACTATGATAATATATTGAATTTATCAAATTTTCAGTTCTGACAGAAGCTTATTATCGCTTAAATTATAACACTTACCCATATCTTTTTGTGAAAAATAAAATGAAATAACGTATGAGTATTAATAACTATAGGCATTCAAATTGTTTTTACATAATCAATATTATTATAACTTCACATGAGTTATATATTCAAGACTATTAGGGTTTTACGTCATACACACTTACCGAATAGGTATCCTAATACAATTTAAATAATTTAATATTATAAGAATTTATTTTCTGAATTCTATAGGTTTAACTAATTTTTTCAAAACCATATCATATGACTTATAAGTCAATACAAACGTGAATTAGACATTTTGTTTGTGGTATAAATAACTTAAAATTAGTCTGAATGTTTTTACATTTCAATACGTACTCATACAGAAAATAGTATACGTAACATAAGAAATAATGAAAAGGTTCAACGATCAATATTTTTAATTCAAATAATATAAAAGCTATTTTTTACATGTCAATATATAATTTTATTGAAATCTAAACACATAACACATTTAAAAAAAAATTGACTATTTAGGTATACGGTTTATATACAGTGATTTTAACTACTATATACTACTAAGTATAAGAACATTAAAAAGAACCCTTGTATTACATTTTGACTTAGAACCAACAATTGTATTAACATACATTTAAAAAAAAAAAAAACAATATAATACTTGGTAAAATTTCAAGACTGAGATAAAATATAAAATAAAATCTATTTGCTCCAAAACGTATGTTGAATAAAAATATTGGTTAGTTTTTTCCAAATATTTAAAAAGTTACACAAGATTTCTATTTTTGACAAGGTACCACCATAACAAATATTTTACTAGATACCTAACCTATTATTTCTAAATCAATCTAACTGAAATATTTAGAGGTTCATTCAAATTAATGAGCTCAAAATGTGATTCCCAAGTTCCCAATCAAATTAAAATTCGATTGTTAAATATTAGTATAGACTACAACATGAATGTCGATTTAATTACCTCGCCCATTTCTTATTATACTAATTTTCATTAAATACACTCACGAATATATAAACCTATAAAATTAAAAATAAATTAACATAAACAATCGAAATATAAAAAAAAAACATCATAATATAATAACTAATACAAATATAATTACATAAATACTTACCAGGTTCTTCATTTTCTACAAAATTATAAAATTATGTATGACATAATAATATATTATATTAATAATGATACATTTTTGGAATTAAGTCAGTTCCTAAACATATTATCATGGTTTAATAATAATGCAAGCATTGCATTTTTATATTTTTAAATTACATAATATTTATTATACATTTAATGTGTTTTACATATTATGTAAATTTCAACCAACAATGTTTTATGCTGTATTAACATTTACACGATGAATAAGCTTTTATGACAATTGATGATAGTATATAGAAGTATTAATTCATTTTGCAAAATCGTTGCTGTCTTCGTCAAATAATAATAATTATTATTATTACCGACGATGGATGTTAAAATGCAATTATTGCCACTGTCACCGACTGACACATACAATACACATATCATTATTGTGTTACTCCGATCCTCGCACTATAGTTTGTCGTGAATTATTTTGGTATAAATTAAACATTATTCGTATTATTGGCATTGTATAATTCCAATGTAGGTAGATGTGTATTTATTTTTGTATTATCTCGAAAAACATCGGCACAAACGCCATTAATTACAATTTAATTTCGTGTCAGTATCGATAAAACATATTTTACAATATTAAAATATTTAATGTGGTCGTGATGAAAGAATATGGTATTAGATTTTGGTATATAGCAATCTGATCTAATTACTTTTAGACATTTACTTATTTGTTTAAGTTATTTCCTATTATTTTTCATTTGTCTTGTTTCAAATAAGACCTGAACGTACAAAATTTACTGGAACATATCTAAAAGTGCGCTTTTTAGTCGTTCTATTTTAAAATTAATTATACATATTATATTTCAAGTATAATTGTCATTATTTGTGCAAGGATTTGTAAATTATTTTATATTTATTTTATACTGTTTGATTTTATGAATCGTTGTCATTTTTAAACCAATGTCAATACACAATATTCAATTTTTTAAATTAATAATAAACAGAAACGTTATAACAAAATAAATATACAAATAAATTATTGTTACGAATGATGTGTGCTAAAGCCTACAACAAACTACAATAAATTTGAGAAAATTATTAAATATCATCGCATTTTCATATTCAAACATGTATTTTAGCTTATAACTAATATATTTTAATGTAATTTCTATAGCCACCACAAATACATTAAAAACTAAATTATTTTCCATGTTATCCAAATGTATTTTTAAAAACCTATGTGCTTAAAACTATTTTACTTTATTGTAACACTAAATAGTAAAAAAATACTTCCACTTTTTGAATAGGTCTACTTCACTTATCACACATCTCTATACCTAATCATAATAATACAAATAAAAGTACTTAGTACTACTTACCACATTTTTGAACTACAAAATTTAAGTAAAATTGAATTTAATATTATGACTATTACCTGTTTTTAAGTGTTATTGATTTTTATTTTTCAGTGATAAACTGATAACTCAACTCTACCACATTTTACAATGAATTATAGAATTATGTGGTGCGGAGATTGTATGCAATTTCCTTTTTATAGAATTTAAAATTTATTCGTTTATGAATCGATGTCAATTATCCTTTAATAACTAAGATATAAATAATATTAGGAAAAAAAACGTTTTTGCTTTCTGTGATGACTGGAATGTTAATTTTATTGATAAAAATAATGCCACAGTAAAAGAAAATTATCCATTAAATGCGAATAATAACACTAACAATCCACAAATAGACATATCATTAACACCTAATTTAAATTAATTTTTTATTTATAATTAAATTGATCTCATATCGTAATTCCTTAATGTGTTTAATATTTAAACCAATTATTAGTATTATTAGAAGGGAAAAAATATTTATAATACTGAAATAAATAATTAAATATGTAAATTTACTTAACAACTGAAGATCTTTCATTAAAAATAATTTTTAAAAATAAAATATGATTTAATTTTTTTTTTAATTTCTAATCACCTGACAAAACAAATGTTCCACTAAGCCATTACCTTCTATTCTCTACATTACCATCAAGGTTAAAATATAGTAATATTTATAAACATCTGCATTGGTATTATTTCATTAAACGCATATGCTACTAATTTACTTTTAAAATGTACCTATCTTACATTGAAACTTAATACAAAAAAATATATATTTGGCCACATTACCGTGTGATTGCATAAAATGTTGATCTCTCATCAGTTCTAAGCTAACTTTACTCGTCTCTAAACTTAAACCTACTAAAATCTACACTTACTTATATATTGCTCTACACGAAAGAATAAATAAACATATTATTAATAATTGACTCCATATTGTGTACACTGTAAATTTAAATGACAATAATAATGTTGACATAAAAATAACAACTATATGCTTATATATTTCTAATTACTTCATTCTTTTAATTAACTAATGTTTAATTTAATCATTGTGTTGACATATTACTTTGTATACTACACATAATATGTATAATATACATAAACTAAATTGTATATGATTTATTTATTACTAAATATCGACAGTAACGTAAGTAAAAACTTTATCTTTATTAATATGTTTGTATAAAGTACCTATTATACGATACCGAAAAAAATATTAACGATATCACTACGAAAAGCGAAGAAATTCACAAAATAGCATAATCACAATTACTTCTTCCAAGTGTATTACTTAAGAAGAATTGAATTTAGCGTTCTATTACATCATAAGAACAATAACGATATTAGAGAACAATGAATAATAATTCAGCGCATGCTAATTTTCTCCGTTTTATATTTAAATGACAATAAAACGGTAATTTTTACAACAATCATGATAAGTCTCAGTATTCAATCAACTGAATCAACAATATGTTTTGGAACTGAATGACTATTTGTATTATATAATTTTAAGTAAACCAACTAAATCACACTTATAGTCAATACTTTAATAGTTATATACCTTTATTAGTAGAGCCAATAATTATGATAATCAAATAATTATTATAATAATAAGTATGTTATAAACTTCACCTTTTTAGACCCTTACTCCGCTCTAAGCTCTCAACTTTCCCCTTCCATAAATCGAATTTCATCAAATTTACTTATTGTATAACGTGTAAATATATTAAATTTTATTTCAATAAAAAAAAAGTAATGTAATAAGTATGTTTTAAAATATTGTGCTATTATATGAAGCTAATTATGTACGTAGTATGAAATTCAATGTATTGATTAAAAAAAAAGTAGACGAGTGGTTACCGCTCTACCATACATTAGGTGTCGAGTGGGTCACTATTATGGGTGTGTTAAATTTGAATTCAATTATGTATCGTTGAATATGAAAAAAAATCCCGAGCGACGGTCTGTCAGCGTTATATCAACAAATATATTTCATGATATGTTTTTTTTTTTTAATATGGATAAGTAATTTATTTTACTTTTAATATTAAGATAGGTTGATTTAAGTTTTCCAAAAATATTGCATTTATTATATAATTAGTATTTAATTATTATTATAATACATATTTATTATTTATATCATATTACATCAACTTCTGTAACTCAAAATGTAAAAATTATAATAATATAATACACGATAAAGTTATAAGGTCCTATGAATAATGTTTTTAAATTAACATTTTTATTTATTTCTAAATAAGTAACTTCATCCAAATTTGAACTTATAAAGTCTATAAAAAATAATTATCTTTATATATTTTTTAGATTTTATGATTTCAGTATTAAATTCATTTGAGGAATCTTCTATTAAAATTTCAAAACTTAAATATAAAAAAAAAAGTTGTTATGAATTTCTATAACTACAAAATAGTTTGCATTTTTTTGTGGTTTTGACGAATTTCATCAACATTTTTATTTCAAATGCATATAAAAAAAAATATGCATTGTATTAAATGTTCAAGAATTTTGAAACACCAAACAATTTTTTCTCAAGCCTATAAATAGCTTATATATAATAAAAATATTTTTAAAATGTTATCGTAAATAAAAAAGGATAATAAAAACATTTTATGACTATATCAAGTATCTATGGTTATTCGTTTTCAAATTACACCAAAAAACAAATTCAATTTCAACGAAAATTGGATTTGCGTAAAAATCCACTTTTTTTTTATTTTTCCCATCATAGAATTTTCTTTTAGGTACCAACTAGATCCGCTTTTCTACCACAAACTACCCCCACTTTTGAAAATTGAATCATTTTTATTGTTCCAAAAAGTATTTACAGAAACAAAAAAAAAATACATTGTTAAATCAATAAATTCATTGATCCACTGAGAATCTAAAATATTCTATTTTAAATATATTCGTGCACTCGATCGTGCAGTATGATATTTAATGAATATTAGACGTTATAGTAATAAGTTATAATTTCTTATAATATAAAAATACTTACTGACTTTCATTCCTATAAAAAATTGTTATGAATTGTATTAATAGTTAAGTTTATTTTTATAAAGATAAAAAATATTTTATATATTTTTTATTTTATATCATAATATTTTTATCATTCTTTCTTCAACCACACGGTTTTTAAATCAAATTTACGGTTCTCGTTAGCTTGTATGAATTGTATAAAACTATACAGTCTAAATTTAAAAGAAAAAAACTCTTTTATATTTATATAATACGAACAGAAAATCGTTGGAAATTCTTCGGTGTTAATGGAACCATATTACCCCACAAAATTGTAGGTTAGTCTAAAATCATACTCGAATAACATATTTTAATTTCCATAAAAAAAAATCCTAATCCCTATACGAATTTAACATATTAATAGAAAAAGAAGTTTCCACACAATCAAAAAACAAGACAAGGTTAAGTTACTAAGCACTTACCAACAAATTCACCTACATAAGGAATGCAATGTAAAACAAAAATAGCATATTAATATAAATGTATATTAAGGTTCAAATAACCAAATACTTATATTGCACTTGATGTATCAGTTGCAAGCCTTAAACTATCATCATTTTTTATCATTAAATAATTTACGTTTTTTTTACTGTTTGATTTTCAATTTAATATTTATTAATATTATCTAATGACTAGGAATCATATATTATTTTAAATAACACATCACACTATCACACTTTTAATGACGTCAATACTATAGTTCCTCTGTGTAACTAAGCAAGACAGAAAAACTTACCAATATAACTATCTACACGATTAAAATAAATCTTTAATAATATGATTTAAAAGATTTTTCATAAATGAATGAAATATTTATTAATTATCATATTATAATCATAATGTTTTATTTATCATTTAATATACGCTCAAATAGCTATCCCAATAAGTGATGAGTAATACCTAAACATAGTAAACATATTAAAATACTTACTCATAAACGCCACTAAAAAATTTAGAATATAATGTAGTATAAATTGTTTATACATTACTAGCATTTAGGTTTTACAAAAAAAAAAAAAATGTATACATGACATTTAGCCACGACTGCAATCACCGCGAATTTTAATTTATTTTTTTTATTATTATTTTCCAATTTATTATTTTATAACATAATATAAATGTTTTAATGTAAAACTGTATATTTGTTTATTTAAATAAAAAAAAAAAATATATGTAAAACAAATCAATATAGATAAACTTCCATACAACTACTAATATAGTATATATATATATTATATATACAAAACATTGAATCTGGACTATCCTAATATGAACATTGACGAATAAAACCAATTTTATGGTTGTACTTAATTTAATGAGTCATTATCAAAATTAAGAAATTGTGTGATATCTTCTCTTGGACCAACACCTTTTATAATATTTAAATATTTTCTTTGAACGTTAAGTAAACAATACCATATAATTTAATAAATTCCATACCAATGGAAATTGAACAAATATCAGATCTTTCAAGAAAACAGAATAAGAAAATGAGAAAATTCTCAAAGGAATAAGAAAATGTACTAACAACATTTTTTTATAATAAACGGGAACTTCATAGTAGAGTCTGTATCAGAAATGTTATTACTACATAAACTTTCATGTAGAACTCAACATGTAAATTAATAATGTTTTTATTTATTTTGGGAGAAGGGGAGCAGTGGAGCAGTCTGAAAAATAGTGAAATACACACGCAAATTCGGATCTTTTTATTGTTTTTTAAGTGCTATATTTTAATTTAGTCTACAACCTGTGTTTGTATTCTACAAATGAAACATATAAATACTTACCAATCGTTTGCTCTACAACGTGTAAATAATGTAATACATGATATAGACAACTTTTACATTTCAAATTTTATTTTATTCATAAGACACTATAAATATTCTATATTACAACACATGGTATTATGTATAACACAAATCAATGCCGTGAAACAATCATTTCAACTAAAAAATACTTACTTATATATTTTCCTACAAAATATAAATAGCATAGCATAGTAAATTTTTAATTAGGTGTATATACTGTATAGCTGTATTATAGTTAAGTAAATTGTATTTCTAACCTCATCGCTATCATATATTTTATAATCATTATATTGATATTGTAATTTAAGTAATGATTTGCAGACAGTTCGAAAATTGTTTTTTCATTAGATGTTATAAAACATACTAACTCGAAATATAGCTTTTTTAATCGAACTAATATGATGAGAATTTAGTATTCACATTACAACAATTACAATTTAGTAAAAACAGTTTTATCACACATTCATTGAAAATAACTAAAAAAACGATGTAAGTAATTTAATAAAAACATATATTACAATATTATAATGCTATGATATCAACTAGTGTTTATGTCTAATACGCTCATTTAAATCGTATATTTTTCTGCAGAAATAAATAATAACTATTATACCCAAAAATGCAAGAAGTGGTGTTATAATAAATTATGTTGTGAAATAAACAAACGTTTGAATTTAAAATTCATAGTTAAGTAATTTAAATTTTCACAATGTATTGAAGTAAGTTAAACAGTTATTATTATTCTATTTTAAACCTTTGTTTTATTATAGTCACTCAGCTAATATAGTTTAACATTTTAATTAGAGTGCACTAGAGTGGATATCTCGCGATGTTTTATTAGAGAGTAATAGAATATTTGATCACATACCAAGTTTACCACGTGACACGTATTCGTAGCCCCCCGCACCCCTCAAACCACAATAACAATATCCTGTTAGATAAATTTTCAATATTTTCATAAATGAAAATAGACACTGGTTACACTCGTTTATTATTTAAAGAACAGACAGTACAGACCACATATTGTTCGGTTAAAACAATAAACGAGCATACAACTGATCACATAAAAATAATGTTGACGAAAAAAACTTACCAAAATAATTTCCTACATTTTAAATAATATTAAAACTTATTATTGTAAATTTATCATAATTTTGATAATTTTAACATTTTAAAATCGTTATAGAAGTACATACCGACGATTGTACCTACAAGCAAAAAACAAAATAATCAAATATAATATAAATAATCGTTTTTGTTAAACTACAACCTTAGCTTTCACATGCAATTTTAATTATAATCCATCACTTAGGGCACTTAGGTAGGTACGTATTATATACTCGAAGTAGGTAGGCAATATAATATTTAAATGATATAATATAATATAATTTCTGTAATTTATCTTTAATCTTCTAACGTTCAAAATACAATGATGTTACCGATAATAATATTTTATTTTATTATTCTATTAGTTAATATTTCTATTAATTCTATTATTATTCTGGATTTCAATCAGATGTCCACAATGAGCATTAATTACATTTTATCAGCCACGTATTCCGCGACCAAAATCTACTCATATCCATGTTGCAGCTACATTGTAGGGTCAACTCCTAAACTGATTTTTAGTATGGTAGCCCATCATTTTACCGAGTATCAATATTTATCCTGTACTTAGTTATATATCAATAAGTTTGAAATTAGATTTACAAATCCTCATTCTTCATACTACATTGTTAAGCTTCTATTCTACGAATTTTTATTGTAATAGAACAATATAAAATATTCAATATTTCTATCTGTTTAATATTATTTTGTATAAGTTGTTTTCAATTTTCTAATATAAGTATTATTGAAAATATGATGTGTGTGAACTCTGAATATTTAACCATGATCTTTGAAAAAAATAATTCTTTGAGTGAAGCGCTTCGACAAACACAATAATAATATGTAGATTTATAATTTAATCTTTCCCCCCCCCCGCCGCCACCATAAGAAAATTGAATGTACGTCGCTGACATTGATGCTCGATTTATCTATTATATTTTTAAATTCCAAGTTTGTTTTAGATTTTACAATTTTTAGAAAAAAAACTTACCGATATATTGGTCTTGAAAATTAAAATAATTTGATAGAAAATACATATTAATTATATTGTCTATTCAAGTTTATACACGTATGTGGTAGCAAATAGTCATGACAATATTATTCAAAGTACATACTTACGAGTTATTAATATTTATTGTTTGTTTATATAATTATTTGAATAATCGACTATGAGCCTATAATTAAATGAAGGATTTCCCATCCATAGAATACACCATCACTATCATTATTATGTCCACAGTTAGATTATAATATACTATAACTTTTTATTATCTACAATAATACAATATAACCAATAATTGTACACTACTAAAGAAACATGATTGTTTATAATTCAGCTATAATATTATAATACAATTGTATTTCCTATTCTATGTAATAACTAACATACAATAACCGTTTTGCTGATAAAAATTGAAAACACTTACTTATATATTCATCTATAAAATTAAAATAAAATAACGTGATAAATCAATAGTAAAACACGCGTATTCCAGATCCAATTATGATTTTTATACAATACCGTGCACGCTTTTATTTAAATCTTAAGAATCTTTAGCTATTAGAGAACGAAACACTTACTGATATAATTTTCTAAAATTAAAAAAAAAATTAGTATTTTATACGTATTATTATGTGCATCTATGCCTTGAAAATAATTTTTTTAAGGCATTACCTATAATGTATCATATAACAATTTATACCTATTGCATTTATAATTATTAACATGGTCTTTCACGGGTGCCCAATCGAATAGTATATAGTACTTATGCTTTATGTTTTGTATCAAATTAAAATGTATCAACCTGTCGACTATAATAATTAATACATTTGAACTCGAGGTGAGGTATTTTATAAAAAAATACCTGACATGGTTATTGATAATTTATTGGTAGTAACTCAAGTAAGTACATATATTATTTAAATTAAAAGCACTAGGTATTATAACGTAATATATTATGCTTTATGTTTATATATATATATATATATATAAGATATATTTTTCATTACATAAACATATTAAAATAGTTAATGACTTACCAATTTTATTTCCTACAACATTTTAATAACGTCATATTATCTTTTGAAGGTAGTTAAATTAATTGTGTTTTTACCATAAATTTGCATGCCATTCCTATATAAACTATATCACAGTCACATGATGAAATTAGATGGTCGTCATGATTTTACATTCTATTTTATGATGTTCTTATTTTAGTATTTTTTTTATAAAATTATGTAAATATTTTATATTATTCTATCATTTTTCGCGAACAATAAGTATCATTTTGCCGTCTAAGCGCACGTTTATATTAGCTATTATTTGCATATAATATTGTATGATTAATTTAGGAATAGCATTCATAAAACCATCACAAAAAAAAAAGCACTTACCAAAAAGCAATTCTACAACATTTAAATAATTAAATAATTTCATATTTATTAATAATAATATATTATTTATAATCGTTTGAAAATTCAAATGATGTTCATGATATTATAAAATTTTAATATGTTATTATATGTGTATAGCCCAACCAAATCGCATTCAGTAATCCTGAATCTACTAAAACTACACAATTAGTTAACTATTACGACAAGATCTTTATAATTGTTTATATTCTAAATAGATTTTTTTACGCATATTTATATTTGGTCATGTTATAATACTAAAATATGTATATATTATATATTTCTGAACTAGTGAGCCCCGTGTATTAACTTGTTTGGTGAGATCTATTATTTTTTTTGAGTAAATAAGTATACATTGACGTAGCTCAGCATTCTTATATCTAATTCATAAATTATTGTTCAAATTAAGTGTAGCAATCACAATTTAACAACAATTTTATCAGCATAATATACTTTAGTGGTATTCTATGAAAGAAAAAAAGTTTGTGAGTATATTGTAACTCTGTCGCTGTTTAGATTTAGTGTTTTTTGCAACAAAAAAAATAGTTTTAACGTCAATTCAGCAAATTTTTTAAACACTGACCCTTCGACCAAAATACTTTCTATCAAATAAACCAAACTTCTTACAATTATACGTTACACTTACGAATAATATCATCTATAATATTAAAATAAATAATATATAAATAATTAGATACTTGTATATGTGCTTACAATTAAATGTTATTGATCAATTCAACAATATTTGTTATGCTTTAATTTTTAAAAAAATACCCCATATATAGCTCATAAATGGTTTTGTATAGTAACAAACAATAGATTATGACATTGTCAAAAATAACAAAGCAACTAAAAGTAAAAATTAAAAGAAGATTTATTAATTTAAAATTTAAATTAGGACGCTAATTTCAAAATAAATAATATTCAGTTATTTTTAGGTGTAAGCATACCCGTTAATCCTTTTACACAGCTTAATTAAAATAGAAACACTTACCAATAATTTGAACTGCAAAATTTAATTTAGTATAATATTATTAACAATTATGTACATAATTGTTTTATTGATTATTTCTATAGCATATTTAGGCCATTTTACCATCACTATCCATAACATATTATAATGTATTATTATATAATATTTGCGTGTTTCTCATAGGTTTTCAATTTTTTTATTATTATTATTATTTGTATCGTTCAAATTAAATTACGGTTTGATCATCACATGAAATTGTAAGTGTTTCAATCACGTTTACTTTTTACTGTTTCAAGTATAAATCTCAATTATTCACTACTAAAAAATAGTAAATACTAAATCCTATTATATTATATTGGTTAAATCATACTTATTAGTTATTTTTATTTTAAAGTTTATAACATTTCCATAACCATCTTCGCATTACAAACAACTTACCAATTCTTTTACCTACACAATTAAAATAATATTAGTATCTCGAAATATAAATGCATAGGTTCAATCGGAGGACTACATTATAAGATTCTCAGTTATTTATTTATAATAAAATATAGATAATTAAAGTTTTTACACGTGTGTGTCACATATTCATTATTTAGGTGTGAGTTTTTACAACAAAACTATAAAAAATATGACAATTTTGGCAATTAAAAAAAAAAAAAAATACTCACCAATACTATTTTCTATAAAATATCATTTAAAAAATAAAATAATTAAGTTAAATTATAAAATCGTATGCATTTAACTTGTGTCGATACATGAAAGTAGGGGACCACATCAATTATTATTTCTGAATAAAATAAATTTCACGCTCACACTAAAAAAAAATGAAAATTTCAACGATGTTTTACGTAAACTTAACCGGCATATATTGTCATCATGTTTTAAATTCTGAGCGGATACGCCAAAACTTTTAATATAAAATTATCTAAAATAGTTGTATGTCTTATCGAGACGATAAATTATTACGTGTAATATTTGCTACAGGTAAGTGAAGATATTAATGACGTGTGTTTATTGAAACATGATTTATCTAATCATTCTAATCCATAAATCCCGATGTAGCATCCCCCCATGGCCCATAGCCTTTGCGTTTCGTTGAAAATAATAAATGTACATACCAAGTGATTGTTCTGTAAAATTTTAACAATGTATACGCCATGTATTATAATATACGTCTAATAACTTTGCACATTTAAAATATAACATGTAAACTAAGAACACAACATAACAATTTTGACCCTAAGACTGAATTAAATAAATATTGTATACTGATTGTTATCAAATTATTGGAAAACTAATCAAATATAATTTGATTATTTTCTAAATCTATACAATAATATTAGGGTCTTGCCTTGTACCTCTACGTTAGGCAACAATAAATAATAAATGTACAATATTTCGAGTTATTCGTTTATGTAATTAATCACACTGACCACTGTATACCTTCCACTTGCACTTATCAATAATAGAAATATTAACATTCCATTCTAACTTACTGATTTTTGGCAAATGGTTATAATTTTCTTCAAACTTGTTGACTAAAAAAAAAATTGCATAAGTTTATTAGTCTTGCATAAAAATTTTTGATCCTCGATTTTTATCTTTGTTTTAAAGATAATTTTTAAAATATTAAAAATTTTACTTTTAATCCCCTCCCCACCTTCCCAAAAAAGAACTAAATAAATCCTATAACCTGAAAGTTTGAGATCAAAATATTTTTCTACTTTTTTAGTGTCCATAGACATACAAAGAACACATCATTTTAAAATAAATACATTCATCGCTCCATTCATAAACTAAAAATTATATTAAAGTATTTCGAGTAGTTATATTTTCAAATATATGAAATATATTACAATATATAAATACTTACATTTGAAACCAGCGTTCTGCAAATCGACTATATAATTTCAAACAAAAAAATGTATTATGTCATCTACTAATTTTATATAATATTCACAAGTTTGGATATTAATTATCATTTGTTATTTTAAATCACAAATAAAAAAATTAACACAAAAAAAAATATATAACTTATATACTATATAGGTATATATACTAAATACTTGTAAGAAACAATGAAAATATAGAAATATAGATCAACTAATTTATTGCTATATCTGTGTCTATTTAACAAATTTCAGTAATTTTATCAATCTTTACATAATTATTATTTTTTAATAGGTGGTCTTATAATACGTAGTTCAGACAAATTTTAAGAAAACCAATAAATGTATAAGCACTATAAGCCATAAACATTTAAAATAATTTATTTTTGTAGATAAACATCAAATATACCTAAATAAGACAACTAAAGTTTAAATTAATAGTTCTAATTATAATGAAATTTAAATGTATAAAAAAAATATTTATTTAAACATTAATATTTTTAATTTTTTTCTTTTTTAAATAGCTTACCGTAACAAACTATAACAGCAACCATACATAATATAACAAAATAAAAATTGGTATACATATAAATGTTTCATTAAGTTCTAATATAATAGCCTAACCTAACCGTTACAATCAGATTTATGGAAAATGAAAATAAACAGATCTATAGTGTGGACGGGGTAATAAACTTTTATATTATTATGTGTGATGAAATAAGTAATAATACACTTAAGTGTTAATACTAAAATTATAACTACATTTTTTTTTTTTAATTATATAATAATCAATTTGCAAATTTAGGAACTATTTTCATCATTTTAGGTTATTATTGTACCGATTGTATAATATAGAATAGACAAGTACGCGTAATAACTGGACAGATGGAACAGAGGGAATAGTCCGACCGGACCAAGTTTATTTTAATTAAGTTATCTTTCCATTAGTATATGAGTCGTTTAGCCGCGGCTAACGATTGCCGAGCTAAAAATTGTGTAATCGGATGAGGACTTTTTAAACACCCTGTATATTTATAAGTTTTATACTGAAATAAAATAATAATGATTATAAAAATAAATCTTTTAAGACATTTTACAATATTATACACCTATAATTATACTCGTAAAGTTGTTTAAATGTAGGTTGCACTAATAAGCAGTAATATAAATATAAATTTAATTCTGTTTATAACTTTTAATAAACAAGAATAAGGATAATTTCACCTAAATGAGGTGTCAGTGATGCATAAACCTAGTGGTATTATAAAGTATATGTAGTAATTGTTGAGCATTAAGTCACGCAATGGAGCAACCAGAGACCCAAAATCTTAGGGGAATTTGACTAAACTTTGATCTAAAAAGTGGCCCATGGGGATTCTCCCTCTAATATACATGGTATTATGTATAATTACAAGAAAATAGTGTATACAAAAAAGATATTTTATTACATAGAAGTTCTTTAGTCTAACTTCTAAGCCTTTAGAATGAGATTACCCTAATGTTATTCTCAACTCCTTATTTTGTGCTTATTTGTGCATGAAAGACTGAAAATATTTAAAATTTGCAAGTACACATGTTGATAATAATATTATGTTAATTGCTTATGTAGCCCAATTTTTCAACAACAAAACTAGTGATTAAAAAATAATTTAATGAAGAAAAAATTATAATACGTTTTTTAAACTTAATATGCAATAACATTCTGCAAATAAGTAACATTTAATAACTCATGAATAGCTTGTAATTAGAATAATGAACAAATTAGATCTGTTTAACAACAAAATATAGGTAAGTATATGAAATATCATACTCAATAGTACCTATCTCCCAGTTAATTTAAATTGTATAATGCTAATTACACATATTTATACTATAATAATCTAAAATATTTATTTAAGGTTTTCAAAAAAAATTATGTACATCCATATTTTTTGGGATGAAGAAGGGTATTAATAATTTTGAGGGAACTATACATGAGCACCCTCCGATCCACTTCTAGTTGAGCCAATAACTCTACTTTCCCACTGGGCTGAACACTTTCTCCCCTACACTTCCATATATCTCAGCATCCAAAAATAAATATTATACCTCGAAAAAAAATTATGGTAAAACTTTAGTGAAATTAGTGTTTATATAGTGTCTAACAGCTATAAATATTAACACGAATTAATTTCAATTTTACTAATACATATTGATTATCAAAAATAATAATTCAAATAATTACACATATTATGATCTGTACTTAGGTATTAGCCATTAGGAATGAAATCACAAATTCCTAATCAGTGTAACCCAACTTAACGTCAAATACAATTTTATTATGATAATAACAAAAAGGTTAGGTTAGTATTAATTAATAGTTTAATATGTGAACAAATTTGAATACTTTTGTAGATTCAAATTATACATTTTAATGCGGCAGATTGTATTATTTTGTAATTAAACTTAAAAATATTAATACCATTTATTTTCTTCATACATGAATGTCTCCATATTGACCATTTTTTTATTGAATTATTTTTTTTTTATAACTTCAATTAACCTAACCTAACCTATTTTAGTTTATATAAATCAATGTATACCTATATTGGTAAACAAATCCTAGATACGCAACTGAATTAGGGTTTTCACTATTTTGAGCAAAGTAGTAAATCATCACAATCATTTTAAATTGACTTTAATAAATAATATAATAATGTGTGATGTGTCGGACAATAACCACACCATCGCCTTAAATTTAAAACCGCGTAAATTGCACTTTTGTAAAATTTACAAAAGTTTACAAAGTCAAATACTTAATAATAAAGAACATAACACTATTATATCCAATTTAAATTATTATTATTATTTTGTGTTTGCTTTAAAAATTTTAACGTAAAACAAAGTATGATTTAATGATTAACTAAGATATTTACTTTTAACTGCACACCAATTTAATGGATATTCATACAATCCATACAAATAAGAAGTATAATCGGATGCTGTAAAACAAAAATAAAATAAAAAATATACACTTATTCATTTGAATAATAAATTCATATCGTTTTTAGTAATAACTAGCTAAAAACAAATGTTTATAATAATATATAATATGTTTATTGTATATTTGTACATATTAAGAAACGTGTATCGTCTAACAAACGTTCAATATAGCTGATTTGCATTCAGCAGAATTGTTTTTGTGTTATTATTATCAATTTTACAACGAATTGAATGATTATCAAAATTAAAGTTCAGAATATTATCCGTGATCTCTCGTTGGGTATTCTATATTTTAATGTACGTAAAATAATAAAATGATGATCACTCTTATTTAAATAATTTATAAATAACGAATACAACCGACGAGAGAACACAGATAATATTACTCTTGTCTCTTGCATGTAAATTGTATAATAGGAAAATTTATTGTAATTATATTAAAACTATAACAACACAAAATGAACGATATAATTTAAATTTAATTACGAATAAGGTAATATTTTAATATTTCTAGCAACATTTTCTACTTATGGTAAACATCCTTATATCTCGACACATATGCTAGTATTGAGATTTAAGACATTTGAAAAATACATAATATATTACTAACTAACGATCTACAATATTATGTTAATATATTCATATACCAACATACTTTTTTCGACCAGTGGCGACACCCCTGAATAAAGGTACTTAGAACGGGACTAGGACGGTGAGCTGACGTTAGATCATATTACTTGCTGCCCGATCTTCCCTCGGAAAAAATAATTTTTTTATAATTTAATTTTAAAAAATATGATTATTTTTGGCTATACAAGTAATATAATATAATTAAATATTTCAGTTATTGTTATTGCTAATTTCTGAAAATTATATATCCTACACTTTGAATTCAGCCACTGGAGTGGTAAATTTTATTATTTTTATTATAGAATAGAGATAAGGTAGAAAAAAAATGTAACAATAAATTATTTGTTCAATGAATAATATATATTTCGAATGGAAAAATGCAAGTGCAAACAAATAAATAATTAATAATAATAATAACAATAATAAATAAACAAACAAATAGGTAGAATATTTAGTTAGAATTTCAATTAATTACAGAATATAATGATAATATAGACAATAATAAAATTAATAATCAATGTCTTATTGTCTTCTACTAATATTATTCTATTTTCTACTGCTTGACGTTCGAGATTTAATCTGATTTTTGTAAATGTAAAAAAAGACAGAATAATTGTTATCGGTGAATATATGAAAATAATTGGTAATTAGGTAATCTATATATATATATATAATTATTATTATTATTTTGAGAGAAAGCGATAAGGTCAGAGACGTTAAAAAACCGATTTCCTTCGTCTTCAAAATCAGGTTAGATTCTTATATATATATAGATGTACCTATTTTACCTAAATCCGAAATTCCCAAATTATAATAATATCGATATTTATCAAAACAATTATTCGAGATAAGATATCGAACCAGTATATTATACATTTGTGTTATGCTCTAATGTTATATTGAATCAGTGATGTTTGTGCCTTCGTCGTATTTTTCTTTTATAATAATGTAATGTTTTATATGAATAATTATTTTATAATAATGTAGTGTTAAGTGTTTTATATGAATAATAATAAATAAAGCTATATCATTGTAACTATTTTTTTTATAATTTTTAAGCTTTTAACTATACAATTGAAAATTTTTTAGACGATTGAGTATATTAATAATATAAAATATGAATAAAAAATTGTAATTTAGGAATACTTTTTATTTTTTAACATTAATACATATTATAATTTAGATACCCTGTCGCCTGTCGGCCTGATATCCTGTCGACCTACTAGTTGTCGGCTCAACGTCATGATCCCCTTATAAACAATATATTAATAACTGCGTCGAATACATTTGTCTTTGTCACTCTGATGTATTCCATTGATTCAAAGTAAAGAATTTTAAATAGTATTCATAACTACGAAAAAGGTAAGAAATTTTAGGGACAAAATTACTGGAAAATAAGAATTTTTCAATATTTTAACAAGTCAGTATAAAATCAATTTACAAGAATAACTTACGTTTGGAGTTATTGGAAACTGGTACTGGTGTACTCTTTTTTTTTAAAAATGGTAATGATAAACCTTTTTTTTTCGTAGAATCTGAAACTAAAAACAATTTAAATAATTAATAAAAAGTATGTCTAATTTATTTTTAAAAATTAAATTCATTTATATACTTTGTTTTAAACTCTAGATTCTAAATAAATATTTAATAATGATGCTCTATAGGTATTCTAAGCGAAGCGATTTATATATGATATACATTTTGTTTAAGAGTAATGTGCAACTTTGAAAATTTTATAAGCTTTCAAAAGTGTTTTTTTTTTTACATTTTATTTATGATACATATTTGAATATTATCTATGCGTATTTCATTCTTTTATGCTGCATATGACTGTAAAAAAGATATTTTTTTACTACTTTAATGCAGATTGAATATCTATGAATATATACTTAAAATGGCAGTGCAAATTATTTTTCCAAAAACCATTTATTTCTACATTAGTCCTTAAGAAATAATCGACTACACAAAAAAAATAAGGTACATTTATTACTTATTACTTAATTAGTTTATTACCTAGACATGCATATTTTATAATTTTAAAACTGATTGTACGTGCAAATAAACACTACGATGTAGAAAAACGATCGATGTTAATTTCATTGAGAATTATTATACTCACCTAAGTTTGGATTCAAAAATTTTGAAAAATCATCAAAATATGCTAATGAAATAAATAGTTCATATAGTTAAATAAATATTATGTTTCTTATGTTTTAAATTAATTCAGCTAATAAGCTTAATAATATTTTACTCGAGTTACCAATACTGACCATAATATCGTATAAAATAACTTACTATATTTAAATGACGGAACTAAATTAAAAAATAAATATATATATATTTATACATAGGTACAATATATTATATGTATAATTCTTTTATACTTAATATTAAAAATTCATCATTTAAAAATCTCCACAAACGTCACATCAACATTGTTCATGAGCGGGTAGTGGACCAATGTTTTACAGGATTCTCCTGTAGTCCTGTGCCAAACTTTAAATACTTATAACTAGTAATAACTAAAAACCACGTAGGTAAAATAATACACAAAACATAAGCTATAGTTTTTATTTAAACCTTAACAATACTTACATACATTAGTTACTGATAATCTATTAAATTTAGCTGGTGTATCTAAAATATTATATTAATTATGTAGTGATATTAAATTATCATAATTTTTAGTAATCATTAACAGTCACTTGTAGATATATTTATATTAAGACCTATGTATATTATGTTATACAAAATTTATCATTCACGTAAACAAAATAGAAATAAATATTTCAAAGGATTATAATAGTACTTAATACTTATAATATAATATGTAAAAAATAAAATTACCATTAAAACCCTTTTCTAATAAAAAGCCTGTTAAAAAGGTTGAAAATAAAAATAATTAATTAGAATTAACCGAAATCGTTAAAACAGAACCTTTCACATTTATAATTTCCAATAATCTTTAAAAAATAATTAGTAATTGTTCTAGTTAAATTACAGTTTTTTTTTTGTTTAAATGTATATAAATTGTTTAGTTCCAAATGATTACGGTACTCTGCATGTGGATTTCAGGAAATATCGATTTCAAATTCTTTTTTAAGAACGAACCATGTTGTGAATCTATAACCTAATATTGTTTAACTTCTTAAAGTTTGTTTTATTATTAAAATTAATTGACTTATTATCAAACTAAAAAATTAGAATATTATCTGTTTTCAACATCATATGTTTTGATATTTTAATATTAAAGTAAGCTATGTATATTTTATACATTTTAGATTCTGAGAAGTGTGGTTAATGTTATGATTTTACAATGATGTACCTATTATTTTTTTTTTGTATCTGTGTATAGGTATTACTGTAGAAAAATAATTAATAATTTTTCAAAATAATCGGGGAAAAACAAAAATTTTTGTTTGATGCAAACCCAGTTTTTGGTGAAATATATTTTGTTTTTTTTATTTTTTGGTAGTAAATTTTCATAAATTATTCAATTTAGCATTTACAGCATCAAATACAATTTTCAAAAAAGTTTAACTTACTTTATGTCAATGGTGTTTAAAATGTCGAAAGTATTTTTAATTGATAACATTTTTGTTTGCGAGAAAAAAAGAAAAACTTGAAAAAGTTCCTTGTTAGTTGTTTCCCAATTAAATAATAAATCGAAAATACAGTTTAAGTCACAATTTTATTTTTATAGGACTTTTTAAGTTGAAATTTTGATGCAATATGATATTTAAACGAAATATAACACTTTTAGTTATTTTGTTATAACATAAATATGTATATAATAATTAATAATTGGGGACTTGATATTTTTGCCATTACGTATATTAATATTTATTATACACAATGAAGTTTTCAAAAACTTTAGATTATTTTTAACATATTTATGGAACAAATCTATATTAACACTGCATTTTAACAAAAAATAACTTTTTTAATGCTAAGAATACAGTCGTTTAATTAGTTATTTTGAAAGGTTCTGTTCTAACTTTAAATATAATTATGGTTCTTTTGGATCAGTTTTAATTATAGACTTAGTATTCTTAACTTTAACAAAAAAAATATTTTGATAATATATTCAATTGTATAATTAAATATAGTACTAATACCAAATTTACTAATATTTTATTGCAATATGAAGTCTTACTGTAACAAGCTAGAACACGAAAATAAATCTTTTATTAATAGGTATTGAATAAATACATACAAGTTAAATTTTAATTAGCAATTCAATTTAGTATTACAAATGATGATTTTAGAATTATTTATACATTTCATTGTAACAATTATTTGATAGCATAAATAAATATTTTTAAAGAATACCGATGTTGACCGACTTGACCGAGAAATGAGCGTAGTTAAAATTTTAATTTTAAATATTTACAATGCTCCGTTAAAATATTTGAAACCTGTAGGCACTCATTTTATCTGTTCCCATACATAATACATATCACAAATAGTTCTAAATATTAAAGATTTTCTTTATTATATATTATTTTATTCTGATAAAAAAAAAAAACAGTACTATACAATTTCTAATAATTTCTATATTTACCTAATATTAGGTACATTTTATTAAATAAATATAAAATAATTGAATGTGTATTAAATAAACATAAAAAATTACTTCATTGAGAAAATACATAGATTTAAATTAATAAACATAAAATATAACAAATTTTTTTCGATTGAGATATTTTTTATGGGTACCCCAAAACAGTAAAATCTGTAGACCCGGGTGTAATGTAGCGCCTAATAATGATTAACCCGACATTCAGTATAAGAATATGCTTAATCATTAATTCTCAATAGAACAATAAGATAATAGTTATACTACATAAATTATTTATTATTAATTTTAAACACTTGAAACACATTCTCTAATCATATTAAATACATGCAATTATTATAAATGGAACTAATATAGTAATAACACTAATAACTTTATACAAATGTATTATAATACACTAGAATTTATTAAAACTATATTATCTGAAGTACAAAAAATTAAATTTCTTGCTAAACTATTATTTACCTTGAATCGCACACCAAGTCAATGGAGTTCGTCTAAAAACTACGAATAAAAAAATTGAATATAATATATATAATATGTATATATGTATGTATTAACAGTGTAGTAGTGTACACGTTCGTATTATATTTAAATATATACTAACGCAGTTAATTATGTAAAATATTTACCACTTAAAAAATAATAATGTTAAAGAACTAAAGAATTAAAATTGAAAATTGTCTTTGTATTTGGAGTATTATTTATACATTTTGAAATTTCACTAATTCTACATCTATTAGCCGTTTATACAGTCTTTTACATAGGTACTTATATCTTTTTTATAACGACTTTAATATTTATCACTCACTCGTCTATCGATATTTATCAACCACAGTTTATAATAATTGTAATTTATAATAATATTTTAAATTATTAAAAATCTTTTATTCGTTTTTTTTCAACTAGTTATTTACATAAATATGTCTTTATTTTAACATTTTCACTAATATACCTATCAAAGTTTATAATTATTTCTGATTCACTTGAATACTTATTTTCCATGCTTTCTTTACAATCTTTTCGTACTTCTTTTAGTAACCGGAAATCTCTAGTTCCGGTCCCTCTCCATAATTATAATCCCATTAATACAACCTAATCTCAATTTACTTTAATTATATCATATGAATAAATAATTAAAATAATCAACTAAACTATAATAGTAATAAATATTATTTTATAAGTTTAACCGCATCTAATCATCAGAAAAATATCAAAACTTTTTAATCACATCTTGCAATTCATATTTACTCGTTAGTTAACGTTTTATCTAATCTTGATATTAAAATTCAATCAGTATACTTAAAATTGTACGTAAGAAATATATTTATCACATTTTCAATAAAAAATATTACCAATAATTATTATTTTCATTTAATACTTTAATAATTAACATTTAGAATTATATACGTCATATTTTACACGAATTATTATTATTATTAAAATAACTTTAAAGTATTAATTATTTTATTTATTTTTTAAAGTATACTTACACGTCTTTTTATAACTGTTTACACTTTTATCGAATACCATTCGAAATCCTAAAATATTTTTTACCATTATATTTATGTAATACATAATTGTTTTAATTTGATATACTATAAGTATAAAGAATAGTAAAGTATGAGATCAGATGTGATACGATTTGCAGTAGCGTCGCGATAATCTAAAGAGAATTGGGGAAAGAGGTCGTTCGGATTACCTATGGGCTATGACTTTGCTCACGTGGGGCCATTTTCATTTACTTTTTTCGACAAAAATAAAATCACTATAAACTAACGATCACTAAAAAGTATAACACGCGACTAACAATCGTTATCGACGTATATTATGAAATCTTTATAACGATGCACACGTATGATATGGAGTCGTAATAATCATTATTTTTATTGATCTTTATTATAAGTACAATAATAGAACGATGGCGATATACACTCGAAGCCGTTCGGATTACCACATCTTTAGGATTAGTATATGACGTGTGAATTACCACGACGCTACTACTAATTAAATAGTTATTCATTATAATAAAAGAATACATTTTTCAAAAATACAAATCAAAATAGACATTTTCGAAAAATTAGGATATCTATACTAAAATTAACTTACCAGTCACGCCTAAAATTTGAAATCAAATATAAATAGATGAAATTATTTTATTGTTTAAATTATTACGTAATTAAACCATTTAACCTTTAATTTAAACTCCACAGCCCTTCGTTAAATTTTAAATAAATTATTATCTGAATAAGTTCAATAATCAATTTTTACTAATATTTTGTTTTTATTTAATTTTTTTTTTCTAATTATATATCAAAAATAAAATTAAAAAAGCATGTTTTTGAAATATTTTCTTTAGATAATTTAAAATTATTACAAAATAACCTAACATTAAAAAAAATATATATTCTACAATTTGTGAAGTTAATATTATATCTATTTTTCTTTATCATCATTATTTTCACAACATTAATACATTATTAATTTCATAATATTAAACAGAATATTTTCTTGGAAATGTTGAACGAGATTAATTACTTATAAAGTTATAACTAATATAATTTAAACTGTATATTGAAATTTTAAAATTAATAACTCAAAAATTAAAACAACAAAAAATAATAGTTATTCAAAAATGTTGTTTTGTAATAACATCAAATTAAGTAAAAAAAAAAAAAAACGTTTTCTTAATACATTTTAATTTTTCCAGTATTTACTATTAAAATTAATATGTTATGGTATTTTATACATAATTCATCTGTGAATTTATGATCGTGTACTTCTAAAGTAGATAATTTGAACGTTTTCAATAAAAATTATATCAAGAGATTCCTTGATATTCGGACGATGTTTATACTGTTCATATCAAATCATGTTTTTTTTATTATTTATTTTAACATATAACCCATACCGTGGAACGATTTAGTTTCTTTAATTTCTTCTTTTATTTTATTGTTTTTCTTTTTTTCATCTAAATCACAGTAAAAATATTTTTTTGTAAGATATACTTTGTGTTTTCTGTATTTTTATTAGCAGTCAATAATTTTCTTTTAATATATTTCACTATAGTTAATAAAATAATTTTATAATTTTTTAATGTATTAAAATATAAGTCCTATTATTATACCACAAAATTTATGAGTTACATACATTTTTACATGATGTTTAATTTTTAATGTTTTTATCATAGAGAGTATATTTAATTTAAAATACACGATGGTAATAAGAAATATACCCCAAAAACAATGATTCAACCATAATATTATGTAATACATCTTTGCTATAAATAAATATAAATATTGGCAGTATTAAATTGTGAATGAGTGGTGATTTGCAACAAACATTAAGTATGTTAGGTACACTGCTATACACTACTGATGTGGTCTGGGTAAAGATACTCGTTCAATTCCTAGAGCATAATACGCTATGATTCGTGAAGTGCGTTTGAAGAAATTTTACAGTGGACTGAAAATAATTATACTATACGATTCTAATGGGTACCCGGTAGTCGGTACCAAAGATTATAACGTGCGTATTAACCGTATTATATTATTATTACCGAAACGAATAACAATAATGTTTGATGACAATATTATTGTTGCTGTTTAATATTTTTAAAACAGCTGGCTATAATCTATTGATTATTAATAACAATTATTACTGTTAGTTATTGTCGCAAATCGATAGATTTGTTTATACAAGTATAGAATATATTGCCACATTCAATATAAATACAAAATATGTCCAAATAAGTATCACCATTGAGTATAGATAGTACTATCTATACTCAATGGTATCACTAAAACTAAAAATCACTTACCTGCTAAGATAATGGCTGAAAATATAAAAATTAAAAACAGATATCATAATACGCAATATTATCAATTGCATATGATAACATACTAAATTAATCATAAACTATAGATTTATTATGGGTTTAAATCAAATAACAATTCTATATAATTATAAAACATTTACTTCACTTTTAGACGTACAGTCTTCATGTCCATACACTCCGCTTTGGAGAACAAACGCAGGAGTGCCTTATATATTAGTGTTTAATTTACACTTAAAAATCGTTTTGCAACACTCTTTCCGCCTACCCTCTCCCACACTTAATCAGGGGATTAGCCCCTTGGAAATATTCAAAAACAAAGCCATACTATAATTGTACGGTAAGTTACTAAAACTAAATGTATATAACTATCGTGTAAATTTTATCACCTCCAACATATGACCCATATCGCCATATCTAGTTTCTATCTTCGTTATAACCAAATTATTAAAAAATAGCCTAAAATACCAAAATCTAAAATATGTTATAATATAAATCGCATCGTTTCTCAGCTCGTTATCCTTATATCAGATGTATAGAGTAAATTAATTCCAGTAGCTCACCAGAGTGGTAATAAATGTGATCATAATAAAATAAAAAGTAAATATAAATAACATTAAGACAAATTAGATATTCTGAAAATATTTTTTTTCTTTTGGAATTATCTTCAATAAACAATAATAAATAGGTATGTTAACTAGGATGGTCAATGGTGTGATTTCGCCTTATCGTAATAATTTTTTTTCTTCAAATATGGCAAAATTTATCACTTGGAATAATTATTACTTATTTAATATTTTTATAAATATTAAAATGTATTAAAAAAAAAAAAAAAAAAAATTAAAAATTAATATTATATATTATACGACTATATCTATTTATATTATATTTATTTACATTTTTTTAAATGTATTTTATTATTGGTACCAACATTTTAATGTAGTTATAGTTAAAAAACTTACGTATATCTATCGGAGTTATTAACTTATCTAAAATAATGTAAATTTAAAATACATGCAGACAACAAAATTACATAACTAAAATTATTTGCTTAAATTGCACGAACATTAATATCATATTATAATTGCTTTGATATTAATTTTCTACTAATTAATGTGAACATACAAAAACAATGTTGAATGTATGTAAAAGTAAAAATAATTGTTGTGCAAGCAACATATCTTCTGAATCATGTGCAATGTTTAATAAATAACTAGGTACTATTATATTTTAAAATTGGTGATACATTTCGTTATTAATTAATGTATATTCTTACCGTGGCAGACTAGAATCGTGATGAAACAAAAAAAAAAAAATTGTAAATTTCAAACTTAAGCATTTTAAAATAAAGTTTAGGGTACATTTTTTTTTCTTTTTTTAAACGAGACTTTTAAAATAATAATAATTTAAAACGATATTATAGACTCCGAAATATTGCCTGGCTTATAAAAGAATCAAAACAACGGTGTATTAATTTTAATAGACACAAACATAATATAATAATAAAACCATATAAGTAAAAATATCAGTAAAATAATAAAAGACAAAATAAAATAATAATGTATACAATAACCGTGGCAATTATGGGAAATAATGGAACATTGATATAGTAATAATACATCGAATAAACGATAGGAGGCCACTGATCAGTGATAATATATTTGTAATTAATTGTAGTAACTAAATTTTTTCGTATACCAAATAATTTTTTAAGAGTGTATCAGGAGGATACTATTTTTATTAACTGCTGATAATTTATTACAATATAAATCATAACAATTTATACCTACTCTTATGAACTGTATAAATGCATAACACCATTGATTATAATATAATACACTATAACTATATGATCAATGATAATACACACTTTTGACGCTACAAATGACATAAATTATATATTTCATAGGTATTTTTTTTCTACATTGAAAATAATCTACCCAATATAGGTAAATACTACAAAATATAAAAATAATATCGAAATTTTTGATTATTTACCTTTAATAGAACAATAAGGAATATATGTGGAGTTTTTGTCTGGAAAAAATAAAAATTAAACAAACGATTTCATTATATTTTTTTAATAATAAATTATGTTTAATCATTTTAGGTACAATGTAAATAAATGATAGACCAGCCATATGATGAGCTAATAGTAGTTGATCTACTTTATCGATCCGTCAATGGAACTCATGCAGTCATGCGTATAAAGTAAAAAGGCTATTCGTGGACTGGTTAGTTGATTTCTATTTATATGTTTTTCTGAAAAAACTGAAGCTATTTGATAACTAATGAGTGAATTTTTTTTTTAAATTTAAATGTTAACCAAACATCTTATAAGGAGATTGTCGTTTGTATTATTATTCTTTTCGACGGATTTTACAAACATATAATACATAATACTAGAATAATAACATAATATTATACTATTATATTAACAATGTTTTTTAGTGACTATCAGATAAACCAAAACTTATTCTAACAATACACAAAACATCCACATTTGTAAAAATAATTCGTAAGAATCTACATATTATATTCCGTCAAAGTCGCAATCCATTGTTATTTGTAAGAATAAAAAAAGCGCAAATTCAGCCCTGATAATCCTTTTATTCAGAATTCAAATAAAATATATAATATATAATAATCGGTCCAAAAATTAAGTAAATTACATTTAGCTCTTACTTATTGAATATGATATATTACTAATATATTTTCCAAATTGTGTAGCTAAAACATAATTATTAACAGTTAACTATAAATTAATATCAAACAAATAAAAATTGTGGACAACTAAATACCATTCTGCTGTACTTTAAGTGTCGAGTGGGTCACTTTAATGGATGTTTTAAATTTGAATTATATGGCATATCATTGTATATAATATATGAAAAATAATACTGAGTAAACACGGTATGTCAGTCTATTTCACTAGGTATATGCCAGTATGCCACTATAAGTGTCTTGGTATAGCTATTAAAAGCATTTATTTTACTATTAACAATACAGTAGGTCGATTTAATTATTACTGAAAACATTGCATTAATTTATTATACCATAAATCTTTAATTAATTATTGAGTTGATACCACTTTACCGTAAAACAGTATAAATAGGTTTATGATATAAATAGGTAGTATCTTAAAATTAATCTAAATATTTTGAAATTTTATTGCGTAAAATGAAATTCGTAATATACATAAATGTTAAGTCCCCACGAATAATATTTTTAATTATAACAAAATAATGAACTTAATAACTTAAACATGTAATTTTATCCGAATTTGAAATTTAAAATTTAATGTCTACAAAAAATTATTATGTTTATATGTACATTTTTCAAGTTTTTTAGATCAAGTATGATTAAGTGAACTTAATAAGTACAGCATTGTATTAAAATGTAATAATATATATTATATCTAGATAATAAATTGCTGTGATTTTACTATTTTAAAAAAATTGAACTTAAAATGCATTTAAAAAAAATTATGCATTTGCAATATTAATAACAATGTAAGAACAACATATAATACAAAATATTTCAAAAATTTTATACAAAATAATATTATAAAATAAACGTTTGCTAAAAATTTACATTTATTCGATTTTTAATAACAATAAAAATCATTTGAGGAAAAATAGTTATTATACGGATGGATATTAGATATCCTCTGACATCAAAATGTGAATTTCTGTCATTCATATACACTTTTTAATATATTAAGTAAAAAACTAATAAGGATTCTTGTACTAAAATTTCAAATTGTAGGTATGAAAAAAAAATTTTTTATGAATTTTTTACTAAAAATAATTTTTTAATTGTCAAAATGTTGATAAAATTTTTCAAAATTAAATTTGAAATTTTGACAATTATCTTGTTAGAATCGAAAATATCTTGTAAAACGTTAGAAAAAAATTTTATAGCTATAAATTGTCAATATTTTTTAACTGATAAATGAAGAATTTATGCTGAATCTTCTATTAAATGTTTAAGTATTTTTACTCAGTTATAACTTTTTATTGATATTTATAAAAAAAAACTAAAAAAATTAAATATGTCTAGTGTCTATAAACAGATCAAAAAAAGTAAAAATATTTTTAAAATTAAACTATGAGTTAAAAATATTCAACATCGAAAAAACAAAATTAATACATTTATCGCTCCGCAAAGTCTACGATTATAATCAATTTTACGTAAAAACTAAAGGAACTAAATATTTATTTAGAGTTTCTTATAGATATTATTTTATATTATATTACAGATTATTAGCTTGTAACATTTCTTAAGCTATAATTATATTTAAAGTTTTTTCAAGGAATAGTTATCAGTGTTCCTATTAAAAACTCTTACACACATTTTAATTAATTATCAACCAATCAGTATAAAAATTGTGATGGCGTCATGTTGAATCAATATATTATTAATATTTTAAAATATAATTTAAAATTATATTAATAAATAATATTCATGCAAGTGTATACCTGATTTTGATTTCGTATCTGTATCACATTCTAAAACGGTAATAAAATATTAAACGCAAAATTTAACTTATCTTAATTTATAAAATTTATACATTTCATAATAATAATATTATACGAAATATTTCCAATTATTCCGTACACACTTTGTGAATGAACCAATGAGTGAAGTAGAATACCTATTTTTCTTTATGTAAATGCGGGATTTTAAAGATACTCACGGTATTTATCTCATTAAATCTTAAATTTTAAATTTCAATATAATAATAAATACATCAAGAGCATTTTTGGGGTACAACACGATAACGTAAAGGGTTTCGCCTGATAAAATCACATTACAGTTGCGCACCAAATGATAAACTATGTATAATTTATGTGTAACACAAATTAATAAAATATCAATGAATGAGTATTTGTAGGCAATGGGACCATGTTTTTGTGATAGTCACCACTAACCAAGTATAATTCTTTAAGGACAAAAAAATATATACATTCAACTTAGAAATAAAAACAAATTTTAACCAAGCCAATGATGATAATTTTTTATCATAGTTATAATTTTTATTGTAGGTATATATTATTGTTTTAGATTTTGAACGAAGTGAGGAATGTATTGATTTTACAATAAGTATGTTTTTTTTTTTGTGTGTGTCTGTCATCACGTTTTGGAGTAGAAATAATGTTTTGATTTTTGACTTCAGCCCTTTTCTTTGAAAAGGAAAATGAATCTAGTTGGTACTTTGGGGGGTCAAAAGTAAAAAGCATTAGGAAAATACCCTTTTTTATGTTGTGTATAAAATATACATTGTACCTTTATACACAACACATATCATTTGGTGCGAAATTGTGTTGTAAATAATCGGGTCAAAAATCGAAAAAGTGGTGCAACCATGTTGTAGTGGAATTTTTATTCGTCAAAAATAGTAACAGATATGTTGGTATCTACTTCTCTCATTGACATTAATTTATTTCAATTCAATTTATAATTTTATCAACTTAAATTCTTATCATATACTAAATCATCATATTTCTACTTAATCAATACATTTTTTAAGTCTTTGAATTTTTTTTTTTAATTTAAAAATGCGTTTTTTTTATTACAGAAAAATCAAAAAATAATTACTTAAACACCACAAAGTAATTATTAGGTTTTTAATTACTTAATTTTAATTAAAGACAAAGAATAAAAGTAATATTATCAATTTATTTTAAAATATATTGAGTATTAATTAAATATTTATATTATAGCTTAATTAATGTTCTATTCGGTATAAAATATGTTTATTTATTTTTAAATCTACACTAAGAAACTTCATAAAATAACTATAAAATGAATGAATTGTTTTAATTCTCAGCATTTAAAATATGCATTGTAAAATTAAATTTTGAATTTAATTAAATACTTATTATTAAAATTAATACTTGTCTATATGTTGTAAAAAATTTAACAGCCTTATTTATATATTGTTGGAAAACAATTTGTTTAATTTCTATGAAACACAAGACACATAATACTATTATTGTAGTGATTTACCTAAAATTTCACACCATGTTTCGGGTGGTAACATTCGTTCTAAAAAAAAATTCCCATTTTAAAAAATACTTAATTTTATACATTATAGTATTATGATATATTTATATATATAATACGAGTATAAATGTTCAAAATTAAATATTTAAGTGTATAATTGTAAAAAATAAACGCTATAATTCAGATTCAGTCTCGACAATTACAAAAACGTTCACACTTTTTATTATTTCGTTTCACTTGTAATAAACTTTGAATAGGAAAGTATATATAATAAAATGTTAATAAACCTACAAATAAAATTGTTAAATTATTAATGATATTTTTAATTAATTATATAATATTATAAACTGTAAAACTAACTAACAAATTTGATACAATAATGTATGTATTGAATAAATAAATAATATATAAATATATAACTAAGTACATAATAATTCTGTTTTATTTATTTTAATGGTATGCTATCAAATACATAATATGTAAAAATGTAGAAAAAATATTAAATAAGATTATGAGTTTACTTTCGGCGTTTTAAATTAAAATATCATTAATATAGAAATATTATAAAATATTAATTTATAGAATGGACATTTTTATTAATTATGATTTATGTTCTTTAATCAATAGATATATGGGTACCTATATAATGATATCTTTAAATATAAACACTCGCATTCTTGGAAAGTTTTTACATTATAAAAAAACTTTTTTATATGATTTGAAGTCATCACAAAAGAATATATTATTATATTCCATTTTTATTTTTAAAATTTTTTTAATTTTTACTTCTTTGAATAGCGCATACATTTTAATTTTATATTCCAGAGCAGAATATTTTCCTGAAAGTATACAAAAATTGAATTTTCATCAAATAAGTTGTAAATATTTAAAGGTAATTAACAAAGTATTTGGGTGTCCATTATTACTAAATAATACAAAATGAATTACTCGTTCAAAATTAAAATTATATGTGAAATTCTCAGTATAATATTCTACTTTTAAACATAAAATAAAAATGTATGTTGCCATTCAAAAAAGTAAAAATTACTTGCGATTATTTTAAAAAAGTATTTCTAAAAACTTTTATATTTTTCAAAAAATGGAGTGTTTATCTTTTTAAAAAAATTACCCTCATGGTCAAAATTGACCGTTATAAATAACAATATTTTTTTAATTACCAAACATATTGGAGATAATAATATGTTATAGGTACATACCGGGTCTTTTAACAAAAGTTTTAAGATGGTCCACATAGCTCTGTCCATAGGCTAAAATTTAGGTATATGTAAATAATACATAATAATATGTTATCATAATTATGTTTTGTCATAACTTCATCACGGTAAAATAAAAATATTCGAACTGTGAAAAATTAAATTTTATTTGTAGACTGAAATATTTTAATTTAATTTTGTTGTGCTTTTGACTTTTGATTATAGTTAAAATCTTTTACACAATCGTCAATATACAAGTCCACATTCAAGTTACCCCCAACGAAATTATTAAACTAGAAATAAAAACTAACTACAAACTTTATGTATAACGGTACAACTACAGTTCATGTAAATATTTTTTATAACTATTAATAATTATTAAAACCATAGCAAGTCTTGCATTCACTTAAAAATTGTGAAAGACCATACATAAATCGAACTTTTCAGGATTAAGAGGGTATTTCAAATTAAACAGTTGTATTCCCAAGTGGCTTAGCCAGCATAAGCAATAGTATACAAATTGGATAATATATTTGTCAACGTCGTGTTTCGTGATTTACGTTTATAGTACAATTTTCAACATGTCTTATTACATATAAATCTTATATGCACGGCCCAGTGGAACAAAATATAATATGATGTATAATCATGTAATAAACTATGCATTTAGAGGATTTTCCGATTTCATTAAACTATTAAAATAGAAATGATTAAATAATTTAATATGATCTAAATCTATAAAATATTATGTAAAAAATATTTAGGTAAACTAAAATTATAATTATTAAAATCATTAATTGAACCATATTAAAATATAAGAAACTTCAAAAAAAGTGATTGAAATGATAACTTACAACTTAATTTTTCGAAGCCAACAAATTCATCTAAAATCATCAATATTTTATAATTATATTTACAACATAATCTCCAAGAGATCGTAATAAATTCACATTATTCATGTTGTTACTTAAATTTTTATATTATAAGCTGAGTAATTTAAAAAAAAATTACTGACTACACTGAAAGCTCTACTCAGAGGATATGAGTAGGATACAAACACATAAACACATACAGTAGGCAATGGAACCACAAACACCACAGTCAACAATTCGATTTATTTTCAACACGTAGTATTGCAGCCACCACATTTATTATTCCTTTTAATTACTGTACCATCAACTTGATTGTTTTAAAAGCCTTTGTATACTTATTTAATCTCATCGATGATTCCACAGCTCCGTGTTTTTTATTCTACTATACATTGTATACGTAAGTTTTTATCGTTTGTTATGATAACGTTTTTGTAATGACGTTTATACTTGGCGAATTTAAACAAACATCTTATTTATAACGACCACGGATCATATTATTGATAGTTTATGACAAAGATAATTATTTTCAATATAAGGCAAAATGTTTAGCGATTCGTATCAAATCATATGAGGCCATTAATAATATAAGTTCAAAAACATACTTTGAAAAATTAAAAACGAACATGATTTTTATTAGAAAAAAAAACCCTGTTACAAACTAAACTAAGATATTTGTACAATATGTAGTACCTATAATAAATATTAATATTTAATAATACGCATTAGAATTTAGAGTAAACATTTAGTGATTAAAATTTAATATTTTGATATTTTTCCCTTGGAATATATTGAGAATCCAAACTCGAATGCCAGAAAAACTTGCATCTGTCTTGGATTGAATATTTACCATACTTTATTAGTAATCAGCTGACGTACAACTATTTCGATAAACTATTTTACTTACCAAATAAGTTTTCAACTTTGTTTTTGACTAAAACAAATTAAATTAAGTTATTTTTCTTAACTCCAACACTCTAATTATAGTTACTATGTCACAAACAAAGAGATCTTTAATCGTGCAATACGAGTATGTACGCATATCTATATGCCTATTAACCTATTACTTCAATCAGTATTGTTTTAATATCATTAAAAGCTCAACGAACAAAAGCCAATACAGAAAAATAAAATATAATGGTTGCCTGAGAGCCGGTTTGAAGGTTTTTCTGGGTTAATTATAAATTATAGTTGCAATAAAAATAAATTTGATCTGAGCACCAAACTTTTCTAACATAAAATCTAAAAATCATCGGCCTAAAAAAATACATTTTAGTTGTCCTAGTTTACCAACCCAAAATGTGTACACGAATTTATTAGATTACAATACTATAATAATGATGAGCCGGTCACATTTTGTATTTGGTATCTTATTAATACGTTTGAAATCGGAACAAATTAATGATTGTCTAACTATCTAACGAATTTGGTTATATAATGATATAACATAATATGATGCGCTTTTGAATTATTAAATAAGAGCTCAATTTTTTCTACAAAAATTACAGTATCTTTATATTATATTGGAAACTCAACAAAGCTTTCCGTTGTTTGACATGTCCTTTTAGGTAAGATAAATATATTCTAGCTGTTAAGTGACTAAGCATGCCACAGCCCAGTTCTTCTGTCTTTCATATGGTGGAATCGATTTCGATGGTATGGATCAATATTGAGAAGAATCGTTTTGTTCATTTGCTGGACAGAGTATTGTAACTTGTTAGTAATTGCTGAAGAAATTATTAATAAAGAAAAAACGTATAGATAACTGCAAAGAAATGTAAAAAAAGCGTCTGTTTATAATTTAATCCCTTTGGTAAGCCAATGTTCACTTAAAACCATTTTCAGGGCCAAACAGCTTATTAATTTATAATTTAAAAACACCTGTTTCTCGGCACATTTCTTCGAACTATAAGAGTCTATAGATAGTGTCTGAGTCTGACTTAAAAAATTGCACCGTAATATACACACCGTAATATACACCTTAAGCATCAGAAACTATCATATTATTACCTTCTTAATAAATATAATATTGTAACTATTTGAATAAACTGTAACTTACGTTCATCGGATACATTGAAATCACTATCTTCATATTTTACTTCTAAACAATTGGAATTATAAATTAACGATAGATAATTTTTGTTCAATTTTGATTGAAAATGTAGTATAATATATTAATTTGTTGTAACAAATAATAATCCAACTTTAAAACTTTCGACTTTAGTGGTGTTCTTTTAGTATCGACTTAAGCCAACATAAATTTACTATAGGTAAGTTATAAGTTGAATGATTAAGTATACAGAGCAGATATTCTAACGGTAAACACTCATTATTCCAGACAATATGTTCTGAAAAAATGCTATGCAACTATTATTTTAATTAGATGCAAAACAATATTATACTTCCCACCCCCCAAGAGAACATACTTCTGAAAAATGTATATAATATTTGGCCTAGTATTTTGTTCTAGACATTAAACATAGCTATTATTAGTATTATATAATAAAATAATAATTGTATATTAATTAAATTAAAAGTTATTATATATTTTGTTGATTACATTTGTCAGCTATTCTCGTTGCATATTGCATAATAAATAGTATAAATTATAGCCTAACCACTTCATTTTAATAAACAATATTTTTTGTAAAAATGCCTAGTGCCTACGTATAAGGACATAAGGTATAAATATTAAATAATTATACTAATTGTTAATTTTTTGAGTTAAAATTCATATTATTATTTTAATTTCAATTAAAAATAAAGAAATGAGAAAGGAAAATTCATTATATAATTATTTATATATACCTCAATCAATCCACCTCAAATGTTAAATTTAAAATATTAATTTTTTTCAAATGAAAAATTGCAATGTACAAAGACAATGGCACACAAATCACTTCTATTTTAAACCCCATGATTAATTTAAATTATGCATTTAATAAAATTTAGATTTTTAGAATTTTTATGTATTTTAACAGATGATATTTTAGATTTAAAAACGGAGCGATGAATGTATTGATTTTATCGTGGTGTGTTTTTCTTTGTATACCTATGTCTATGTGAGTACACGAAAATTGTCGATAAAATGCTTCAGTTTTCAAAAATGGGGGATAGTCATACATATCTTATTGGATCTAGTTTATTCTTTAAACAGGCCCAACTTAAAAATTCCTAGTACTTATTTTTTAATTGAAAAAAACTCAAAAAACAAACTAAGTTAAAAATAATTTTGATGCAAATCCAATTTTTGTCAAAATCGACTTTATTTTTTTGATGTAACTCGAAAACGAATAACGTTATCACTTTTAATCACGTTTTTCACCAAATGTTTATATTATTATTTTAATTATATGATAAAATTTTCAAAAATTTTCAATTTTTTTATATATAATTGCTGATTAAAAATTATCTGCTGGGTAGAAATGCTTGAAAATATAATACAAAGTTCCTCGTAAACTGTTAATTATTCAAATCAAAGTATTTTATTGACAACTTATCATGTATTCATATCTCAAACACAAAAAAAACACCATGATAAAATCAATCCGTTCAAAATCTTAAATAAATAATAACATTAATAAGTATAATAACTAAATAAAATAAGTACTAAGTACATCATTTTAAACGTAAAATGCTTGGATTAGTATGCGAAGACAATACATTAAGGTACAATGTCCTCTTATTAAGCAAGTGGATACATTGAAAAATATCAAATACCAATGATAATTAATGGACAATAAGAAGTTAATTATTTACACTGTATCAAAATATAAGTTTTAACTTATTATTCTGTTATAAAAACAAATTTTACAAATATTATATCAATTGTTAATTATATCATACATGTGACATACCAATATTAGCAATTTTGGATGCAAGATTTTGGAAGCCTGTCGGTTCTAAAAAAAATTAAAATTATAACACTTTCACCAATATAAATTAAAAACAGCAACTTCTATGTAAAAACAATAAACTATAAACTTGTGTTATTATATGTAGAAAATCCAACATTATACCTAATATAGTTAAGTAGTTAGTTACAGTAATGTTGATCATTCGATTAAAAAAAATATTAGATACGAAAATTACCTGTATAGTAATTACCGAGTTTGTGATTTTATTAACTATAAATTAAACATATATAAAGGATACAATAAAACTTACTATCTAATCCGTCATTTATTAGAAATTCTAATAAACATTTCAGATAACAACAATTTTAATATTTTAATATAAAGTTTAGTTATTTAAGTACTAATTAATTTAATTTAAAATAATAATTTTATGAATATAGAATAATTAACCATAAGAATCTCACATAACTGGAATCTATATAATCTTACCCATACATAAGTGTTTATCACCTAGAACGTAAAACAATAGACATTATATTAAAAATAGTGTCTTCATTATTGTTTGATAATTCAATGACAAAAATTTGGATTAATAAACACATTATACAGTTTGTGGACTACAGAAATCACTTAACTGCACATACATATATTGTACTTATAATTAACGGTTATCTGAGAAACAAATTGCTGCACTTGGCGTACAAATATTTAAATTGTTTATTTATTTTAGTTAAAATTGCATTGGCATAAATAAATAAATATTACATTTTAACAAACTTATTTAATTTTTTTTTTTACAGATGATCATAAATCTAATCTAAAATAGTCAGATTGTATTTATTCTTGTATAGAGAATGCGTAAATTAATTACAAAGGTATTTTATGTAACTTTATTATAAAATAAATAATTACCATTGACTTTCCGGTGAAAAATAACAAGTACCATCACAACCCTGATCAATACATTATATTTAAAAATCATTTTAATTATTTTAACTTGGGTATTAATTATTATAAGTAACTATTATTTCCAACGAATGACTAACATAGAATTTTATATTTTTTCAGAATTTTAGTTCTTTTTTTATAACACATTTTCTATCTAATCAACTGTGTACACAAATAATACAACCTGTATTAATTTTATCATAACATAAATTGCAAGCTGTGTTATGGCATGTGTTCTCACTTCTCAAATATTCTAACATTTTATAGTCTAAAAAAGTCTACTGTAGTTTTAAAACTACTAATAGATAGAGTTTTAAAAATACTAATAGATACGTCAACTATACAATATTATCATCATAATTTTGTTTAATCAAGTGACAAATCAAGAGAAAGTTATTTGTTACCCCTCCCCCTAAATTAATTTTTAAAGATTTAATAATATTTTGAATTTAAAAAAATTGGCAAGTCGATATTAAAAAAGTGGACAAGTGGGTATCGCTCTGCTGTATAGTAGAGATGGAGAGTAGGTCACTAGAATGGATGTGTTAAATTTGAATGCAATGACGGGTATCATTGTATACGAAAAACGATTCTGAACGAAGATGATTTGTTAGTCAATGATAATTAGTTGGATATATTTTATTATTACATATATTTAAACCGTAATATATCGTTATTTTATGCGATTTCGTAAAAAATTAAATTTCATACGCTCATAAAATGTTTTCTATATTGACGCTGGAATTATGTTTTACTGTTACTTGAAGGAAAACTTATGGATAACCTTGTATTGGATTTTTGAACCTTAAGTATAAATCACAAAAATTTTATGAATTTTCAACTTCAAAATTCCTTGCAAATTTTCGCGGTTTTGATATATTTCGTAAACATTTGAACTTTAAATGCTTATAAACAAAAATTGTGATTACCGATTTTTGATTTTTTTTTTTTTTTTTACTACGATAAATACAACTTATAATAAACCTTGATTTTAAAGATTTTTTGGGTATGACATTATTGCCATAATAAATTATAAAAAGTAAATACCGTATTTTTATTTGTTTTAAGTTTAAATACAACCGTGTTTGTATATAATAACAATGCTTAGATTTGTGTCTAAAAGTAATAACGGTATTATAAAATGTAAAAAAAATTCTGCAAATATGCAAAAAACATTACAGGGGGCACCCGGGTTTGAACCGGGGACCTCTCGATCTGCAGTCGAATGCTCTACCACTGAGCTATACCCCCGCCACGTCTAAAAGAGGATATTTTTAACTTACTTAAGAGAATGTTAGCGCATGTGAAATTCAATCACAAACTTTATTATGCAAAGACAAACTTGGTAAAATTATCAAATGGTAACACCACTAATCAAAATATAAAAGTGAACAGTGAACATTATCTAAGAATTACAATAGTATATTATTGAATTCAAATACACGACCACATGTCCACATTCATTGCCATTAGATACAGCTGATAATACTATAGTACGAGTAGCTAGTACTCGATACCTTCATGCATACTTAGATACCAACTATAAAAAAATACAGCACACTATAAAATGTCAATACATGTGCGTATACTTTTTTCCAAACGATTAACAATAAATAAGCAATAAAAACAAATTTCTTCATTGATTTTATTTTGTCAAGCTATTATTTATGTACCTATTCAAATCATCATCATTTATGAATCATAATTTGTTTCTATTTATTTTTTATTTTAAATACCATAGTAACCATTATAACATATTAGATGACAGATGTACAATAAATCACTTGTATTGTTTAATTACTGATTAATATTTTTAAGTATAATTTTATGTTTATTCTTATATTAATATAAAAATATTAAAAGGAAATACAAAACTTAAAATGGAAAATGAAGATTACGAAGCAATAACATTTAACAATGTCCCAGTGAAAAATTTAATTGACTCTAGAAAATATTGTGATCGAAGAAAGATATTAGAAAATAAAGATAATTTTTTAATTAATGGTAAAACACGAAATAAAATTATGTTACTTTTACTTATCATATAAAATGATATATAATTAAATAAAATGCACTAATATAAAATAAAAAGCAAATCGATTATATACTTAATAAATAATACAATACATACATCATAATAATATGTTACTTAGCACTTATGTAGTTAAGTACCTATATAATAATGTATATGATTCCAAAACAATTTACTTTTCTTAAAATAATTTCCGAATAAAAAATTTTATATTTTTTGAGATCTTGTGTGTCTATAATTCTTTATTTTATAGAATTTTTTTTTTTAATTTATTACGTTTATCGAGCGATAAATGTCTAATACAATAATATCTTGTGTATTTATTTTTATCAGCCCTCCTGTTTTAGAGCAACAAAAATGCTTCAAACTTCAACTTTGAAAGTGGTTTCTGATAGGAAATTGGATCTATTTGTTACTTATATACCTAAATACTTAGTTAGGAAAAACTGAAAAAAATATGAAAAAACGTGAATAGCTCTTTCAACAAAAACCAGTTTTTGACAAAATGAATCATGTTTTTTGTTGAAAATCAATTATTTATTATCATACATTGGAAATTTTCACCGAATATTTCTATTAGTTTTTTAATAAATAATATAATTTTGTAAATATTTCATATCTTTTTAAGTTATCCATTTTTAAACAATGGAAATGTTTTATTTTTAAATATTTTGATTAATGTTGCTTTTTCTCTAAACCAAAAAGCTGGAAAATGTAATATAAAGTTCTTCTTTAGTGGTTCCTACAACAATTAATTATTTTCGAAATACATATAGTTCTTTGAAATCCACTATACAGCTAAGTGAATTTCCTAATTCGTATCGTTAGATTCGAGGTTACTTAGACTATTCTGTTGAATCTCGTTTAATTGTATTAAATAAATAATTAAATAATTTTAGATTATAAAAAAAGTTATTTTCTAATAAAATAACAATATCATAAATAATGAATTAATTAAAAAAAATTAATTTTTCTAAAATATTAATTGGTAAGTATAACTAAATCAACCAAAATATTGTTCTTCTTAACAGAAGATTGGAGTCATTCCAGTATTTTTTTTCTTTTATAAAGGTTCTGTAATTTATAACAGAGGTTACAAACATTTTATTCCAGAGCCATATAAAAAACTAAAACCTACTAAGATATACAACTTAGAACTGAGTTACTGAGTACTGATGAAATAAAATATCTTTAACAAATGGTATTTAATTAAAAGTTTACCCCTAAAAAAGTTGTACCCATAAAACTAATTTCTATCTTTTAAACTAATTAGTGACTCTATTTGAAGGTTATTTCAATTAATATTTTGTAGTTCACGATGATGCATCACGAATCAATATTGATGCAGTACACAAAAAAAGTGAAAATGAGGATTCGGATGAAAATTTAATTGTTTTAGAAAAAAAAGAAAGAAAAGTACTTAGAAAATGTAACATTTGGAGACGTCAAAATATCGAGAGGTAAAATTTGTATTATTTTATGATTATCTTTTATAAAAATAAAACCACAACGAAACTTTTAACATATTAAACTAGTATCAAAAATGCAGTGGCTAAGCGAAAACATCAACAAAAAATGATCGTACAACAACCTGTTGTTGATAAAATTGAAAACAGTGAATTTGAATTAGGCAATATTATGGAAGAATTAAATAACTTTATTGAAGGGAAATGTTTAATTTTCGATACAAATGAATATGAACGTAAATGGAACGACAAAAATGTCAATCAGGAGAGATTAACTGAAGTTAAAAATACTTTAATTGAAATAAATAAAAAAAGTATGGTCATTTATAATGAATTAGAAAAAACTAGTAATAAAGAAGATATACTAGTAATACACGAAGATATTGTTTCACTAAAAAGTAAATTTAAATTAGTATAGTATAGCAAAATTTAAATTATTATAAATATATTGTTTTAGAGGTCAAAATTCCCAGTATTTTTTTTTTAAATTATTGGGAAAAACAAAAAAATAAATGTTACTCCAAAGGAATAACCTTAGATACTTAAAATTTTCACTAAATTTGAATGTTAGCAATTCCTGTAGGTACATAGTATAGTTTTCAAAATATTTCGACTCTTTCTAAGTTGTTTATTTAACTTATTTTAAAAATAAGTTTTTTTCTATAAATATTAATAAAAAGTTGTTCACGCATTAAAAATTCTTAAAAAAACTAATACAAAACCCGACATAATTTTTTCTTATATATTATGTAAGAATACCTATATAGACATACTTTTATTTTACATGAATTATTTGAAGTTAAATTTTTTACAATATTCGTCAAAATCACGAAGATTACAAACTATAAGTATTTTGTAGTAGAACATTTATAACATTTTTAAAGCTAAGATTTGAACATTAAATACAATGTACTTCTATGTATTTAATATTGGAACAAAAAATTTTAAATATATACAAATACAATCATCTTATTAATACTATAAATGTATATTATTAAATAATTGAATACTAACAATTTAATAAACACAATATTTTGGGCCTAAAGTAATACTTTATAATACTTATAATAAAATAAATTACTTTAATCACATACTCATTACAGTGATCTACTCTCGACACCTAATGTGCAGCAGAGTGGTACCCATTGCCTACCTTTTTTTTTTTTTTTTTAGAAGAAAGTTTAGATCTTCTTAAGGAAAAAGACGATATTATTGATAAACTATTAGAAGAACTAGAAGAATTATTAACCAAATCTTTTAATGAAACTTCTTCTAATTCGAATGATCTGGATAAATTGAATGAAATCGCAAATAACAAATTAAAAATCCTCAAAGAAGAGCATAAAAAGTACTACTTAGCTATTACCGTAAGTAGACATTAAATAATAATAATAATAATAGTTATACAATGTACATGCTGTATTATCATATTTATATACATAAGTAGACAATAAGTTAATGACAGCTGTCAGCTAGTTAATATTTATACTTAAACATCATAAATTACATTTAAAGAAATTGATCGAAGATACGAAAAATAACAAAAATAACAAAGATTCTACTGAATGGAGAATTTTAATGGATAAAATCATTAATAAAATATCAAGTGTAACATTAAAACGATTTGTATTAATTGAAAAGAACAACTTTGAATTATTAAAGCTATACAAGACTAATGAAGAGGAATTAAAAAACTTTAGAATAGAAACAACTGAGAATTATATTGTAAGTTATACGTACAAAAAATAATGTAAATAAAAAAAAATAAAATTATAGTTTATGTTTATACAACATAAATAATTATATATATATAATATATATATATATTAGTAATTCACAATTCAATGAACAGTGCTCTTATATTATTATTTATTACTATTAAATATAAGCGATGTCCTTTATTGTTTATTAATTTAAACAATTGAGATATTTATAACTTGTAAGTTGAAGGGCGCAATTTAAATTTTATTAATTTTTTCAGGAGACATACAAACATATTAAATAGAACTAAATATTTTATTCACACGTAGATTTAGTGTTAGATATATTAAAATATGCAGGTACCTATATATTACATTAATGATTAATGTATGAGTTATTTATTATAGGGAGTTGATACCGATTTGGAGTTTGTAAAAATCAGATGCTCAACAAACATAAAAAAACTTAAATATAATTGTTATGTTTTAAAAAAAAAAATAGAAGATAATAATTTGAGAATAGTCAATCAAAAAAGAAGAATCAATTTGTAAGTATATCGAACAAAAATCCAATACGTTTATATTAATAATACAACTAGCACTCAATAGTTTGCAAGAAACTGTTTATAACTTGAGAGAAAAATGTAAGAAAATTGAATCAGATCATACAACTCAAATATCTACAGTTGAAAAACAAATAATAAATATTAACAAAAAAATCGATCAACAAGAAAAAAGAGCTGACTCTATTGCAAAGAAGGATAATGACGATTATATACAATTATGGGACTTTCAACTGAATCAGATCATACGTTACATTAATAGTGTATAACATTTATATTTCTACTTTAAAAATTGATTTTACGTAAATTTTTTTTTTCAGATTCGTGAAATCGATTGTTTTATACGTGATTATTTAAGTTTTAGTGTCAAGACAACACATTTCGGCGAAAAGCTAATTTTAAATGACGACGATACAATAGTGCCACTTCTGAAACACATTAATAATCTAATATTATATGAGCCTGCACACAACAGTTCAGATTCGAATTATTATGAACATATTAGAGACAAAGCTCTAAATAATCTGTTATTGGATTTCATTGTTAAGAACTCGAGTTTTATATTTGACCATAACTTACATGGAATTCTTGGCACAAATTCAATACGGAATTCATCATATGCTTATAACGCTTTGAGTGAATTAAAACTAAGTAAAGAATTTTGGCAGCTCATGAAATCTAAATTTAAACCATATATAACATGTATTGTTTGTAATTCTCAAATAAATTGGGAATCGGGTAAAATTATTGAAGAATCGAACAGTGAACAAAAAATTTTTAAAAACATAATATCAGATAATTGGTACCTACTTGTAGTTTTCAAACAAATCATTAACTAAGCCACTCAGACGCTTATAATAATTATTAATATCTGGTTTTGTTGATAGCATCAACAAATTGAAATCGAATAAATATTTATACTTTGAGCAGTTATGTAGAAATATATCTCAGCATAATAAAAATATTAACAAACTTATAAAAATAGATCCGTCTCATCAATTTATCAATGACACGTAAGTATTTTAAATGAAAATTAAACGTAATTCCTAATAGATTAAAACGTTATAGAAAAAAAATAAAATAACTAATAAATATAGTAAATTATATCCATTACATACAAATTTTTAGTTTCTTAAATAACTTTATAGTTATAGTTAGCTAATAAATGACTTTGTATATGTTTAATACCAATTTATTAACCCCCTAAGCAATAGTATAATACTACTTATTATATAACCACCAATAGGTACCAAGACCGTAACTGAAAAAAATTCAGGGGGTCTAACATTTTTTTTTTAATATACTCGTAGATACTGAAATTTTATAGTCAATAAACTATATTCACCACTAAAATATTTGTACTTTTAAAAATTTCAGGGGGGCGGACCCCTGGACCTTACGCCCCAGTTACGACCTTTTCTATTAGCTATTACTTTTAAAACAACTTAATGAATTACAATGCTGAAATAATTAAATACAAATTATATTATTTGTTTGTAATTAACAGTGCATGTACAAACTATATTACTTTTGAAAATATTGATGAAGAACAAAATGATAAATATTCTACAATTTTAGTTGGTGGTACGTAATAACTTAACAATTAAATTAAACTAAGACAAACAATTAGTTAAGACATTTATAATGATTAATGAATTGTGCTTTAATTAATATATAACTCATATATCCTCACTCATCCCGTCATTCGATTATTATTATTATAGTTTACTCTTGATGCATTCATATTTAACTATTGTGTTTTAAAAACAAATCTTAAATTTTAATAAAATTAGTAAAATAAAAATAAGTATATCTAATTAAAACTTTATATATCTATGTATGAATTAAATTAAATTCAAATAGTACATTTAAAAAGTAAAATATTGTATTGTATTATTTTAACCATTCAATTTATTTAGAAAATACACCATTTAATCATGCTCGATGTGAAAATTTGAATCACGAATTATTCATTGACAACGAGCAATTCATACGTATAATGAAAGAGATAATAAAAGAATCGCGATCAACATATGTCCCAAAACCCAAGTCATTATACCATAGATTAAAAAAAGAATATAATTTTATACAGTGGAAGATCAGTGAAAATGATTTACAAGAATATTGGTCTCGAATCGTTAAATATATACCAAGTAGTGTTGATTTGTGGAAAATGTACTACGAGGAACTTGGTCGATATTATAAATTTATAGTCGGTAAATTAATATTATAGACCTCTAAAATATTATAAAATATTTCGTTGTTTAAATAATGCTTATAGTACGCCGGAAAAAAATGCTAATTGCAAAAACGTTACAAACTGAAAATATGAGACTGAAAAAAACAGTACATGAATTAGAGAATACAACATTAAGAAATATAATTATATGAACTTATGTCTGATATACCAAATATCTTAATAAATGTTTCACCGTCGCAATATATGTGAATAAATTTATTAAAAATCAAAGCTAATAACCATCACGGACATTGTAGGTATGTCTCATCATACAGCGACGCCATTTATGGTATCGCAAGGTATAAATACATTGGTGACCATATTTTTTCCTGTAGGTAACATGTTGGCCTACTTAAATTCTATGCAGCAGCAGTACCGCTAAAATGTAATAAATACACTAGAGATTTTGAATTTCGAAACTTCAAATTGTATTTTACTGTTACATAAGCCATAACACATACAAAAACGTAAAAACTCACTTTTTGTCTTGTATAGCCAACGATCACCTGTTGATGGTTTTAAGAAAAAAAACTGATTTTACGTCTTTTGAAGAGTGTATGGTGTTTGTTAGACTTCTCCCAAAATTTTATAATATTCAAGGGACCGTTGGCATATTCTGCACATGAAATAAAACCCATGAATGAATCCGGCCTTATGATTGGTCTATACATCTGGAGCGGAAATTTAAATTATTAGCGACTTATTAAACTTAATATGGTTTAAGTTCTCGTAATATGATAACACACAGTTTTATATTTGATTACATTCCATAGCAAGAGTATAATTAAGGGGTGATGAGGGGGGATAGATTTTGCAATACTTATAATTTAATATTAATCCAACTATAATATTATAATAAATTATTATAATATTGTTATTAATAGAGTTTAAGATTGTTTTTTTTTTTTTTTTTGAGTCATATAGAATTTACAGTTTTCGACAGATAAATCATAGAGTACAGTTTTTAATCTTTCTTTACCGAAATCTATGTAAATATCAAATTTATATTAAGAAAAGCATTTGTTAGATAAGTCTTCGTGGGCCCCTGAACAAGCGTACAAAGTGCGGTCCATTATTCTGTTCAAATAAATAAATGAAAGGTAAGTACTATATTTTCATTTTTCATGGAGTAGATAATGGTAGATCAGTAAAAATTTGTAAAATTTAAATTTAATACTACCTACCTATTGTATTATGGAATACACTGATTTTATTATCTGTTTTTTTCAAAAAAAAAAAATTTTTGTCTTTTTAAGAGTAAAGAGTAATTGCGAGACAGAAATTGTTGTCTAAAATTACAAATAGATACACTTTGCGGTGAACTCTCTAAGTTCACTCACTAAGTATTGTGAAATCGGGACAAAGTCATGATAAATAAACAGTGATTAAAATACGGAATAATCCACGATACTGTGATTGTACCTACGAGGGAATTTAATATTTATTATTTATTATATATTTTGTTATATTTTTTTATCTTTATTAATTATTTAACTATATTACAATAAATACTATCGTATATGGTATGTCTATCGACTGTCGTCTATATATTTATTTAAACTACCGCCTGTATTTATTAACCTGAATAAATTTATTTATTAACTATTTAATTTTAATTTTTTTAAGAAAATAAAAATTCTGTAATTAATCGCCAACGACCATACCATGTTGAATACACCAGTTCTCGTCCGATCACTGAAGTTAAGCAACATCGGGCGTAGTTAGTACTTGGATGGGTGACCGCTTGGGAACACTACGTGCCGTTGGCAATTTTATATTATACACTATTTTAGAACATAATAAATTATATATAATATATATAATAATATGATAATCATAACATTTTTAGTTTGTATAACGCTTTTTTTTCAATCGAACCAATTATTTTTTAAATGGTGGATAGAAACATAAGAATTAAAATTAAAAAAAATTTTAAAAATCCTAAATAATTATTATTTTTATTCTAAAATTTAGAATTATAAATGTTTAATACATACAACATTAATTATTAATTTATATAAATGAATTTTGATTTTCTTGTAACTTACTGTAAATATCAATTTTAAACTAAACATAGTATTGTAAGGTGCTTATATAATATATATTCTGCAGTGGCGAACTTAAGAGTCACAGAGCCTCAGTGCAACTACTAAAGAAGGAATCTTTTTTTCTTTTTTTTGGTACTTGACTGGGGGCCTGAGCCCTGGAAATTTAAAGGCCCCTAGGCAGCTGCCCAATTTGCTTAGGCAGAAGTTCGGCCCTGTATATACTATTATTTATTTATGTCTAGTACCTAATACTATCTATTGTATAATAGGTATTATATATACCTTTATTGGCTTTATTATATGCCAAATAATGGTTACTTATTAATACATAGCATAAAATAATAATTATTCTATTGCAGATATTTTATTAATTTGTTATTGCTATGCTGATATATCATAATTTTCTTGATTGTATAAACAATTTGAATACAATAAATAAATAACGGTCAAGTTGTTGCGCGCAGAGAGGTAATGATTAATTTCAATAAACATCCTTTGTCACTGGTGAAAGGGACGATTTACACTGTAAGAGCATGTAGAAACTCGCGCGTGTTTGTGATAATGTGGCGCGTGACGTGTGCATTTCTCGTGTGACGCCAGAGACAAGGGATGGCCCAATGAGGGTCTCTGCCACCAAGGCCAAAGCTAAATCCTTGGAAACGCAGGTGTCTTTGATAGGGCCGCCAGCCGCTCTGGTCAGCATAACCATCACGTCGCCTTTCTCATCAGTGCATGCGGTGCACATACGATCGCACCGGTCATATTATAAACATCTTTCAACACTGGATGATGCTAGCGACAATTGGGCCTGTTTTTGAACGAACTGAGACAGTGTTGTTTTTACTCGGATTTCCGTGTTCAGTTTTTTATTTCTGTCACCTTATTATATCATTGCATAACATATACTGCTGCGAGTCAGGTAAGGAACATGATAATTGATAATAATATATTATATTATTACATTACTATTTACTATTACAATCAAGACATATATTCTATGTACTTGATAATATTCTCGAATACACTACCTTGAGAGCCCTCCGACTACTAGGAGGAAGGTAATAGCGTAAGTCTACAGTTGATTTGAAAAATAATACGTTAGGGTTAAATTAAAATCATGTTTATACACGGTATTTGCAACTTATAAAAAAATAATAAAAAGAAATTATTGTGTATAATAATTATAATATAATATGCTGATTTCTAAATACCTAATACATAGTTAATACTTAAATACCTGTAGGGATATTTTTTTAAATTACTTGACAATACCAATAATAAATAGTTTTTAATATTTTTTTCGATGGCTACAAAGCACGATTTAAGATGATAATATCTTAAATGGTACTACGAAGTAATGCAGGCTACTCATAAAAATCCATTGAAATTAACAAATTTATTGAAAACGTAGTTGAAGAATTTGGAAAAACCCCTAACTATTATAAAAAAAAAAATAAGTTAGTAGATAATTATTATTATATAACATAAAATATCACTAACGTTCAATTGTTTTTAAATGTCAGTGGTTACAAGTACACCCCCCTCGCGGCGCCTGTGAGTATACTGTATAATATATAATCAAGGGTAGTAACCAGAAGGTTTAATACCACGGTATTAGATGAAAAGGTCGGGCAACTTTACTTTATCTTCTAAGATTATTGCTTGGCCGAATGAGAAATATGTTATCAACCTTATTGTTTTGTTCAATTATCAATTGGAGTGATAATAATTCCCGGTGTCCCGCCATAATGATAATATATTATTCTCGTACCTATGTTCTCAACCTAAGAGTTGAATATATAGTAAAATTTAAAATAATATCTTAAATCTTACTTTGTGATACATGGTATTATTGTTTTCATCGTCAGTTTATCGGATATTCTTTAAAAGGAATTTTCAATTACTAGGAACTGAGATCAAACAACAATACCAAAATGTAGACATTTACATCATGGTGTTACTAATAAGTTACTTACACAAGCAATGATCAGTGGATGCATGACTGGTATCATTTTATGATGTTTTATTATGAATAGTACTATAATAGGAACCTATTGTAATTCATCATATATTTTTATTGTAAGTAACTTATTACCTGTACTTAGAAGGAATTTTAAAAAAATATTATTTTATATACTACGATTTTTAGATAATAATAGATATTTCTTATTTTTTAGTGTCTGCAATAAATTAAAAATGGAAAACATTGAACAGAGTATGCCTAGTTGTGCTCTTAAATGTCTTCGAAACGTTGAAGATGTTTCTCAAAATGTACATAAAATCAAATATGGAGTGGTACGTATTTACATTGAATGTGCTATTATAGATATTACTGATTAATTTTGAAATACTTTGTGTAATATTTATTATTTAGATATATTACCTAGGTTTTTCTTTATTTTATATCTAATACAGCTTAATCAACCTAATCTTATAAGTTATAAGTATTGAATTATGATTAGTAAAAAAAAATCGACTTTCAACGTAATTGAAAAAAATGATTGAACTAAATTTAGTATAATTATACTAATTGTATTTAATAAATTTAACTAGAAATTGTTGTTAATTTAATCAAATTTATGTTTATAAGTAGAATTTATTTTCAAATTTTATCTTAAAAATTGTTTTATATTCTTAAATCAAAGTAATAAACTAATATGATATTTAAGAATATTTTTATTCAAACTAAGGTGTTATTTTTGTTAAATCTTTTGTATTTTATTGTATTTAGAATACTATTGGAAGAGGATTAAACAATGATATCATACTCAAAAATTTAAATGTATCAAGAACTCATTGTCACTTACGGGTTGAAAAAAAAGAATCTAAGGATATTGCATATATCAAGGATTTAGGTGTAAGTTTACTGTTTTACTCATAATACATATTATTTTATATACAAAAAATTTTATATTGAAGTATATACATTTTAGATACTATATTGCAAATACTAAGTATAGAATTAGAATAAGATAATTTTAATATTCTACATAATTTTTGTTTTCCCTTATACTAAAATAATTACTGAATAATTTTAAATATTGCATCATTTAGTTATGATTTATTAATAGATAGGATTATCAGAAACATATAACAGTTTTCAGTGTTAAAGTAACAACAGAAATATAAAAGAAATACTTTCTTTTCTTCGCTGATAATCTAAATAATAATTATTATTTTAACAATGTTTTATATATTATGATACCATCTAATTATTTATAAGTTATTACTTTTGAGATATATATATTTTATAACACTAGATATCTAGATAATATTAATTATCAACCTGATATAAACCCTCTAAAAAAATTATTTACAACAAACAAAGTTGACAACAATAGCCAGATTTAAAAATTACTTTTTAATGAGTAGATTTTAGAACAGGGTTAAAAAAAATTGAATATTTTCCTATTATAATTTATAATTCAAATCTTAAATTACATTATTAAATTAATTATTACTAAATATGATCAAATTTAAATTCGAGAAAGCCTGTAAAATATGTAAAAATGGATTTAATATTAACATTTTTGATGTGCTTACTATTACATTATTATTATAATCAGGGCTCGGGACTTAAAGCATTTGCTTATTTTTATGGATTGACTTAAAATGTAGCAGAGTGCTATGGAAGTGTATGACATGTTAAAACACGTTTAATTATGAAATTTGAAAGTGCTTTTTTTTTGCTTTTTTCAACAATTTTTTAAAAATATGATTGTTTCCAGTTTTTCTGATTATTTTTGCTTTTTTGACCAATTTTTCTACTTTTTATGGTTTTTTTTCAGAAATCCCTCTGAAAATCTATAAACAATAAAGCAAAATGTCTCAAAAATGAAGTTTGATTTTTTTATAATATAAAGATTTATTTATTTATTTATGATTTTTTAGTGAGAAACTTTTCCTAATCATTTTGTTTCAATATTTTTTCTAGTGTTTAATTATATTATTTTTAACACAGTTACAAATTATGACTAGTACCTACCTACTTTATCATGTAAAAAGAAAGTTTTATTTTTATTAAATATTTTTACTCAAATTTAAGTTTTTTAAATGCTTATTTGATTGCTTATAATGATGTTTTTAAGAACTTATTTTAAAGATTTTAAGTGCTATAAGTCTTGAGCCCTGATTATAATTATTAGTTATTTAATTTAACTATACATTTTAAATAATTCCATAATTTAGTTAAAAATGATTTTAAAATTATATTTTAATTTATATTCATTTTAATAACAGTCGATATAATTATTTTTTCAGACATCAAATGGGACTTCTGTTGGCAATATAAATTTAATTGAATTTGAAGAACATCAGTTGAATGATTTAGATATGATTGTGTTAGCTAGTGGTGACGAAGGAGTCGTTTTACAATATATTGATCAAATAGATCGTACTATTAGTTTTTCAAATATATGTGTGAGTTTAATTTGTTATTTTTATGAATATTTAATATTATAATATATAACAGATACAATTATGTATGTATTATGTAGAATAATAAAAGAAAAGTACTTACTGAAGAAAATGTAGATGATGAATCAACTGCTGTAAAAATTCCAAAATTAGGTATGTTTTCATAAGTATACATTATTGTCAATAACTAAGTAATTCTGTCAATTCTGATATTCAAAGACTCTAGCATTAGTTGTATAACTTAGGATATAAAAAAAAAATCCAGAGAGCGGAGAAAATATTGAATTTTTTTTTATTTAAACTGCTATTTGATACATTATAGTACTATGTTTCATTACAATTTGGTTTTAGTTCTGGAAAAGGGTGTTGATTTCATTGTGCTGATGAGTGAATAAATCTTAATCCGATCCATGATTTGTAATTATTTTTTACTAGATAGGATTATTATAACCCAAAAATAGAAATTAAATAATCTTTTTAAATATCCTAAAAAATTATAATAATTATTACTATTTATATAAATCGTAACTACTGATTGTAGTTGCTAGTAAAAAATATGGTGTATGATGATTTTATCAATACCATATAGTTTTATTTTATTAAAATTGTGTTTATCTTTAAATATTTTAATAATTTATTTTTCAGTTGCAGCTCCAGATGAATGTAAGATATTAAAGAAACCATTTTCAAATCCAGATACCAATCTATCAAATGCATTGAACATTTTGCCTAATGTTACTAATAATTTACAACATGCAGATTTAAATCAGTCGACATTAGTCGATGCTATTTTGAATCCTAATATAAATTCTGATGATCAAAATTTATCAGCTAAAGACCTCAAAATAATTCCTACAAATAATTTAGAACCTTCCTGTTCTTATTATAAAGATAATATATTTAGTTCAGTGAAAATAAAAATTGAACCTGATACAATAAATAATGTATTTAGTCAAGGAACATATCGCAATGAAGAAGATAGTGTTATTGTAGTTTATTCGTCAGATGAAGAAAATGAAATAAATAAAAATGGTTTAGAATTATCAAGCAATATAATTGACAAACAAAAAGAAATTAACATAAAACATTCATGTCCGTCTACTTCAAAAATAGAAAATAATTTGAACCTTCCAGAATTGTTTCAATGTCAAAGAAATGAAACACCGAGTGATAATAAAGATGATTTGATTTACATACCACCATATCCGCCTTGCATACCACCTAACTCGAATTCAAATAATATAAATCCTGCGATAAGTGATAGTGATAGTGAAAATGAAAGTGATAACACTAGTAAATACCCTAAAATCATTGATCCTTTTCCAATGAAAGTTAATAAAAGGGGACAAACAAAGCTACTAGTTGAGAATAAATATATAATAAAAACTCGAGCTAAATCAGAAAAAAAAATTCAAGATAAAAAGAAAGCAGAAGAAGAAATTGTTGATCAAAATAAACAATTTATTCAAGAAAGACAATTAAGACTTAAGAAATTGGCTACTAATAACTCATCTAATGAATCTCCAAAAATAATAAATGAAAATCCATCAACTAATGACCCTTTTATTGATAACCCTTCAACAATTGGTCAATTAAAAAAAAAAAAAAGAGTATCTAGATTAGAACAAATAAATAATGATAATTGCATGCCAAGTACATCAAAATCTCATTTACCTAAGCAAGAGATTAAAAAAAAAGTTGAATTCAATTGTCAAAAAATAACACCAACCATAAATGTTCAAAATGATCAATATTCATTCTCTAATTGTAAAAATGTAGGCTCTTCGGCTATACCAATTATCAAACCAATTAATTTTGTTTTTTATGATACACTTAGTAAAATATGTAAGTGGAATGCAGTTTGGTTATATGTAAGTTACATTAAAATTACAATTTACATATTTTTTGTTTTAAGTTTTTATCTATTTTATTTTGGTATTTTTATATAGGAGGAAAAATTTGTTGATACATCTCCACCGTTGGTAAAAATTATCTATAAAATGAAAGAACAATTTGATACTCCATCTGAATATTTATCTACAATGAAATCAATATTGTTCTATGAAATTTGGTCAAAAATAAGTGAATCATATCATATGGTACTTAGTAAAGATCCTAATTTGGAAAAGTGTATTTTTGAAAAATCTTCGAAAAAGTAATTTTTTATTTTAATAATTATATTTAGTTATACTAACATTTTATTGTGATATAGTAAAATATTTAAGTTCATGATAGTCTCATGTCTATTGTTTAATGAAACTTATTATGCTCAACAATATTAAATATATATTTTTTTTTGATAAATACACCAAGCTACTCCAACTAGGCAGGCTTATTTTAGTTAATGTTTCCCAACAATTTTAGTGTGCAAGCCCACAAATTTAACGTCTGTTGGGTGAAAAAAATTAAGTATGCTATAATTTAGTGATCAAAATTCAGTGTTTAACTTCATCAATTTTATTATAAGCAGTTTTATTATTTAATTTTAGAAAAATGCAATACTGAATAATGAATTCATAATTCTATTAAATATAAAAATTATTTTTAAATTTAAATTCATTTTTCATTTTTCTTGTTATTAGTTTATGAATAGCAACCTATCAAAAATAATTAATGATCCAATCTCGTTTCACAACACATCATCTGTACTCTGTAGGTTGAGAAACACTAGTATAGAGTGTAAACACTTTTATAAATTAGTTGTTATTACATCTATGAATTATTTTATATTTTAGATAATATTTTTTTTTAAATTATGATAATTAATATTTTAATTTTTTAATGTTTCTTCTTTATGAATGTATAATTTTTTATTTATTATATCTTATTGATTTTAATGTAATTTATGTTTTCTAGAAATTTACCTCTCCCTAAATTTGATATCCAATCTGTCAATAAAGAATATTCCTCATCAGTGCCAGCATTAAAATCTATTAATCAGCCATTATGGATCTTAAAATGTATAGGTAAGTGACATTATTATTATTATTACGTGTAATAATATGTAATATGCATAAATTTAATTTATAATAAAAATAGATGAAGAAATCATAATTTTATCTTGTTGGCTATATTAATTAAATCATGTTTGCTTTGAATCTAACTAAAAGTAGTTATTGGTGATGGCTAGATTTGAAACATGAATCATCAATAGTATTCACCCCAGACACTTTAGAAATGCCTGGTCTGTGGGCTGCATATAAAATTATATACTAATGATAACCATATTAGATTTGGACCCAATATAAAAAAATAAAAATAAACATATTTTTTAAAAGTATGATAGACTTGACATGCCATAAAATTATAAATTATCCAAGAGAATGCAACTCGTGGGCCCATAGGTTGGCCACTAATGTAAGGCTACAACTTAATTTAAATGAAGGTATTTAATGAACAATCAATATAGTTATATGTTTATGGTTCATTATTAATGTTAAATTAGTTATGTATACATTTAACCCAATGTTATGTAAATGAAAAGTTGCCATGTGTGTTATAGGATTGTTCAAGCTTTTAAACTTTAAAAAACTTATTTATAACAAAAAAAAAATCTCAATTCAATAAATAAAATAATATAAACAAAGCAAATTATTTAATAATTCATACAAAAAATTAATAAAAGAATAATATATATATTGGTCAGCACTAAGAAAATTAAGTACTGAAAAATTTCTATTTTTAACACCTAATAATACTATACGTGAGTACCATGGCCGCGACTCGCGACACACCTACAGCTAGTTCGCAGAACACCGGTTGAAAAACACTGCTCTAAAATCTCGGACTTTCCTAGTATTTCTAAGAACAATCTGTAAAATTATTTAAATCAGATTTGTACTTGTTGAGTCTATAAATGAAATACAATCACACTCATTTGTCTTTTATGTAATATAATAGAGATAATATTTTTTCTTTAGGAACGAATAAGAACATTGAAACTTTAACGGGATCAAGAAATTCACTAAAGGGATGTTTATGTATTATTATAGTACAGTCAGAACACTTTGAAACAGATGTTGTAAATAAAAAACCAATGAAATCTAAAAATATTTTTTTTGCTTACGTTAATAATGCAAAAAAAATTGGTAAATAATTGTCAATTTAAAATATTTGCATTGTATTAAATTGTTATTTTTGATTTTTTAGGGTATCACTCAAATTCTCAATTGTACATAGAACTTATTGTGACAAAAAAGACTGAAAATATTCCAAATGGAACACATATTCACTTGATGGTAAAAACTAAAGAATTTATTAAAAATTAATATTTTAACTATTATTAACATATTATGTACTTCCTATAGTGAATAAAGTGAATTCATAATTAATAATATAAAAAGTTAACCCAATTTTCTTTGTAGGTATGTGCTCTAAAGACAAACTAAAATTTTAAATATAAAATAAATCAACAATCAATAATAATATTTTTATAAAAATGAAAATAACTGTTTTTAATTGTTTGGTATGAATATAACTGAATATAAAATTAAAACTAATACATAATATATGTATAAATATATTTAATTTAATTTGTTTACTTTCATATACAGTGTACTCTCGATTATCCGCGAGAAAGGGTGGCAGGGCACCCACGGATAATCCAAAAAATTACAAATTAAACGTTTCAACAATTAACAAAAGTATTAATATGTATTAAACAAGCGTATTGTATTTTACGTCGTTATCGAGTAATTGGCTATCACAACCCAATTAAACTGATAATTATGTATAATGTTAAAATATATTTTTTTTTTTTTTTTGTATACATAAAGGTATGTAAATGATTCCGCGGATAGTCCGCTCACGGATAATCGAGAGTAAACTGTAAATGTAAATATATACATATTAGAAGCTATTGTACAATTATTATAATATGTTGTTAGGTATGAAATGTATTTTAAAAAAACTGAAAATACATTCAATGTGTATATAATTTGTTAGAAAAAAAAATTTTAATTCATCTCTATGGGTTATTATTTGAAACTGATACAATGAGTACACCAAAATAATAACTAATTTAATAAACTATATTATTAATTTTAGGAGATATTTTATTTGCACTCGGAAATGCGTTTATTTCAAGCTTTAAATAATGTGACAACATCTTCACTATGCAAGGCACTCATCACTCCACAATTGCATAACTACAGTATTGATTCTTCAAAAGTTAATTTAAAAAATTATAATATAAATGTAAATATTGCAACATCTTAAGTTAATTGGTTATAATAATTTATTTTTATTATGATTATAATTTTCTTTAGAGTTTATTACTGAACAACAGTCAAAAAGAAGCAATAAAAATGGCTATAACAATTTGCAATTCTGTAGAACCAAATGTAGGTTTGATAATTGGACCTCCGGGCACAGGAAAAACTAACGTTATCTGTAATATTATTTTAAGTTTAATGTCTAACAAATTGACCAAAACTAAGACTAAACCTAAACTTCTTATATGTGCACCTTCTAATGAAGCTGCTGATGTGATAGTTAGACGAATAATAGAAATTAAAAAAGACTTAAAACGTAAGTTTCTATTTATTTTGTTTCATAAAATAAAAGTATAACTAAAATTAAGATTTATTAATTCAGATGAAGCACAATTTGATGTAATACGAGTGAGTAGTGGACAAAAATATGATCCAAATTCACCAATTTTTAATGTACTGCTGGATACTGTAATCAAACAAAGAATGGAGAATCCTTTAAATGAAGCTGGTGTAAGATATAAATATATTGCTTTTATTATATTTAAAATTTAAAATAATTTAGCATGATTATTTAATTAGCGACAAGGTCAAACAAATAATTCGTTCATATACACCAATAAAAAAGATCTTGAAAATAAAATACTTCTAAATGCTGAAGTTGTTGTAACAACATTAAACTCCTGTTTTTCTAAGACAATGGAGGAAACTTTCAAGCCTTCCAATATTAAGTACATTTTTTTTTTTCATATTTAAATAATAATTTAATATTTTATGTTTATTAATTGTATTATTTATCATTGAATAGTTGTCATTTTACTGCCTGTATAGTAGATGAAGCTGGACAATCTATAGAACCTCTAATTTATGTTCCGTTACTACTTGGTATTGATAAATTAATTTTGGTTGGGGATGATAAACAGCTTCAACCATTAGTAAAGAGTAAGGTAAGTTAAGTATATTAATATATTCATTACAAAATAAAATAAAACATATAGTTTTAAAATTTTTATGCTTTTCCTACAAACTAATTTACTGAATCTGAACAACATATTATAACATTTATAAATTAAATATCTTTAGGTGGCCAAAGATAATGGCCTTGGTATTTCTCTTTTCAAACGGCTTATATCATGGTTTGAACATAAACGCTCCACACGAAAAAGTTTTCCAGTTACTATGTTGAATACACAATATCGAATGCACTATGAAATTTGTTTATTTCCATCAACATACTTTTATAAAGGCATAGTTAAAACTGCACCATCTGTCAAAACAAGAAAGCAACTGCCATTTCAGCCATACATGATCCTAGAACATGAAAGTCAACAAGATAATACTGGGTATACTATATTATACATATTTTTAAAAATTGTCTGATCAAAAAATTTTATTTGCCTTTAGTGAGTTAAATATTGGTGAAGCATATATGATTGTAAGTTTGGTAGAAATTTTACTCAACTCGGAATGTCAATCACTGACCGTTGCAGTCTTAACACCTTACCATAAACAAAGAGAGCAAATAAATGGGTTGTTAAAGAATAAGTAAGAAGTCTAATTTTGTATATTATTATATTAATTTTCTTCTAACACAAATATTTTTAAAGGAAGATCTCAATAAATGTCAATACAATAGATTCATTTCAAGGTGGTGAATGTGATGTATTATTGATTTCAACAGTTCGTACTAATGGAGTCGGATTTATGGATGATATTTGTCGTTTAAATGTTGCTTTAACACGTGCTAAGCAATCATTAATAATATGTGGAAACTTCATGTCTTTGAGAGTGAGCTATTTTTATAAAAGTATTTCTCTTTTAACAAGAATATAGTAGTTTTAGTAATCCTTCAGCTATGTGACAATCTTATACATTTATACTCTGTTCAATTTAAGAGTACACTAGTTCATGCATATACTTCTGACTATTGTATGTTGCCAGACCCTCTGATTGATCATTTGATAACAACCGTTACCAACTGTACGACGGTATGATGGAAAAACAGGTAATGATAGCTGTAGTAGTGCCAGTAGTGGTGATGATCGGTGAATAGATTCTAGAATCAATTACTAGTAGTGGGTAGACATATGCAAACACAGCGAGTTTTCGTCTGCCGCCCAGTGTACTCTTAAACTGAATAAAGTATAATAATCTCTAGCCCCTTTTATTTTTTATAGCAATAAGCAATTATCTTATAACATCAATAAATTTAACTGACTATCCAAATAAATCAATTAGATATTTTATCCAAAAATCCACTTGAATCATACAGAATCATAATTACTAATAAGACTAATTAAATTTAAGAATATTCCACAGCCAAGCTTTCCAACTTCATTATTAGATCCTCTTAAAGCAAAATTGTTTACGCTACAAAATCTAACACAATCAATTACAAATTTTAAATTAAAATATGTCTCCATTTATCCTTTTTATTTTTCATTTCAATTTCCAATACATGATCAATTCTATTACTTTTTAAATTTGTATTTACATTTTTCCACTTAAACATATTCATACGATGTTTGTTGCTATTTTCATGGACAGGTATTTTTGGATTTAGTTTTTCCAATTATTAAATCCATGTTTTGGATTTGTAATTGCTGGTGAAGTAATTGTTTTATTAGCAAAAAGCATACATGGAAAACAGTATAAAGATTTGATTTTATTGCTGTACATTAACCAAGAACGCTCAACTTTTTCACCTTTTGAAAGGATTTTAGTAAATCAATTGATAGTGAAACGTCTTACAATTTACATCTTACATACTATACTTATAATAGAACAATTATAATTGTGATTATTGTACTTAAAAATTTTTGAAATAAAAACAATATTTTGTTAAGATATTGCTGTATACTAGGTGTATAGTATAATACACTATATTATACTATACACATTATAAAATCATTCCAATGGGCAATGAAATTTTTGATGCCCTCTTTAAATTTGCACCTGGGGCACAGGCCTCCTTTACCTCCCCCCCCCTCTACGGCACGGCTATGGATATGTACATATTTATTTAATAATGTATGTACTATGTATATGTATATATTTATAGGGAGAACGAGTATGGTCTGATTTATTAGAAGATGCAAGAAAACGTAAATTGATTAAAAAAGTATCAAAAAAAGTCATTACTAATTCTAGGGCTTTGCTTGCTATGATAAGATATTAATATATATTTGATATGTATGAAGTTTATTACAACCTTTAATATAAATTATAAATTGTAATACTTTTTACCTTATATGAAATTGTTTTTCTCAACATAAATTTCATAGATTATTTATAATACATAATTTATTAAATTTGTTGTACTAAGAAATATTTTAATGATGTAATAATTACTAGGTACCTGAATAAAAAGTATATTCTCAGAAATATACATATAATTGTATATATTTTAGTAATGACTGTTTATATGACTATTTTATTATTTTATTCTCCATTTACAAAGTGATCATTAATTTGTTTTGTTACTTCTTGCTTGATATGCATATTTTTTTTATTATTATTTTTATTATTATATTACATTCAAAATGTATTAGAGTAAATTTGACAATAAATTATACTTAAAATATTAATTTGTTTTAAGTATTCATATAAGTTACTAAATGTTAAAATCCCAATTGAATCTGGTATTAATTAATATTTAACACAATATGAATACTGGCAAGTACTTACAGTTTGGTTTGGTACAATAAATCAAATCTTAAACAGGAGACAGCAAAAATTTAGTATGAAATTCTCAATTCATACTAAGAATAAATTTAATAATGCTGTGAAAATGATAAATGACAAAGGCTGTGTTTTTATGATTTTTGTTGTTTTGTAAGCATGATAATGTTTTAGATCCAAAATATTTACCACAGAATGCAGTAAATAAAGATTATTCTAGAACCTAATATTACCTGTTCTGTATACAACCATATGACCAACAACATCTTACTTTCAACAATAATATAATAGCATACATTAATTTAAAAAAAATATTTGTAAATATTATGACTCCCCATATAAGCTTAAGTTTATACTGGAGACATGGTTACTATCAATTTAAGTAGATATGTTTACAATAATTAAAAATTACAATATGTATTTATAAATTTATAATAGTTATTAATTAGACGACAATCAAAAAAGTCAATTTTTATATATATAAACAAAAGATATCATGTATGTAAAATGAAAATTACAAACTGGGTAAATCTAAATTTTTGTATTATATTTTTTGAGTAACATTACGTTTTAGATTCTAAACATAATGATGAATGTAATGATTTCACAATGATGTATGTTTTTTTTTGTCTGTCATCACGTTTTGGAGTGGTTATAGACTTATAGTGCTTTGATTTTTGACTTCAGCCCCTCTTTGAAAAGGAAAATGAATCTAGTTGGTACTTTGGGGGGGGGTCAAAAGTAAAATAATTTCAGTAATTTTTTAAAAGTGTCATGAAAACCCTAAAAAAGTAACGAAAAATCGGTATTTTTACGCATAATCAGTTTCGACAAAATCGATTTTTTTATTTTGCTTTAACTCAAAAACGAATCATTTTAAATACATGAAATTTCCACCAAATGTTTAAATTAGTGTTATCACTGTTATCTATTTATGATTAAATTTTAAAAATATTTTGACTTTTTAAGCTATTTATAGAGAATTGAAATTTTCGATTTTTCTGTTTTTTTTTTTTTTTGAAATGCCTATAAAAAAAAATTTGGCAATCCAAAAAATCTTTAAAATTTAATACTAAGTTAATTATAAGTTGTTCTTATCGTAGTAAAAAAAATCAAATATCGTTAGTCACAATTTTTGTTTATAAGCATTTAAAGTAATAAGTAATAGAAATACATCAAAATCGCGAAAATTTGCAAGGAATTTTGAAGTTACCTAAGCATACCTAAGGTTAAAAAACCCAATGCAAGATTCTCCATAACTTTTTCTTCAAATAACTGTAAAAAAAAATTTTAACAATATAGAAAAAATTTTATGAGCGTATGAAATTTAATTTTTTACGAAATCACGTAAAATAACGATATATTACAATTTAAATATAGGTAATAATATAATATATCCTACTAATTATCCTAGACTGACAAATCATCTCCGTTTAGAATCGTATTTCGTATACCGTATGTCCATTGTCCATATACTTACAATGATAACTTTCATTGCATTCAAATTTAACACACCCATTATTATAGTGACTTACTCTCCAACCTACTTCTCTACTATACAGCAGAGCGATATCCACATGCCCACTCTTTTTTAAATTGTTTAAATTGATATTTAGTGGATGACATAAATTCAAACCCATATATAACACACTTTGACTTTATTGTCCAAATAATTTGTTAAATAAAAAATATTGTATAATTGTATAGTGCATACTGTAATGTATAATTTTTCAAATTTTTGTTTTAATTTTTCTTCTCTGGGATTATTATATAAATATAATAATAATAATATTATATACATCAACAACGCGCGATCCAACGGCGAAAATCGAAACAATCAAACAAAATAATAAATACCTTTATACCTGAATGTGAGATACTGAGATAGCAATAATGAAATGCGTCGTAATGGATTGGGAGGGCCGGTCCGCAAATCAACGCGAGATGCGGCCGCCGTGATTCTAGTTTTCATAATAATTTCTTATTAAAAAGTTTGCACGTTTCATTTAATAACTTAATTTCCAACCGTATGATTTCGATGGTTTTTGCAAAAGGATCATCTATACAATTTTTCTGATTTTTTACAATTTATTAGGTATTAATTGATTCAGTAGATAATTAATTAGGTCCGGTTAAAAAAAAAAAACACCAAAATGTACACTGTTTAAATGGGCCGATCCTGCTTCGAGATAAACACTGTCGTGCCGCCGCTATATTTTTTTTACTTATTAGCTCGCGTCACGACCGCCACGCTGGATATCATAATTATTTATTTATTTATTTAAGTATTACTTCATTGGTTTTGTTTTTTTCTGAATTGTGTTCATAATATTAGTTAATAGGTACTATAGTCTATAAGTCACGAAGAAATTATTTAAAATGGATAAGTTCCACGGTAAGGATAACACTGAACATTTAGGTATGTATTAATATAATAGGTAATTTTATTTGTAACTTTAAAAATATACATGTAGGGGAAAGCGGGGTAATATACCGTAAGTGGGGCGAGATCATATAGACCATAGACCTTCACCTTATACTATAAATTATAATATATAAGTAGTATGGTTGAGATAAATATGTGACTAATTGCTATAATGCATGTGCAGTAGAGACCATATAATTGGCTACTCGTCGCTAACATCATGTACATCGTCGACATATGTGTAATCTATAGGCCAGGGGTTTTTGGAACCTTTTCGTAGGAAAGAGCCATTTTTTCAAAAAATTACAAAACCGTGATGTCCAAAGAGCCGCACAAGGTTTGAACAACCTTTTTTTTTTAGTTGCAGTTGTAACTTTATAAGTTTACCTATGGAATATTAGAATAAAGATAGTATTATTATTTCATTGAGAAATTGGTAGATAGGCATTAAAAACATATAATACGTTTTAAATTTGGAGAATATATACCTAATAACCTAATATATAATATTATTTAACTCAGAAATATTATAACTATAAAAACGCAGGTATAATATAATTTATATTTTACGGGTCTCGATATATTGATGAATTTTCCAAAGAGCCGCAAATTGCATGTTAAAGAGCTGCAGGTTCCCGATTCATGGCTCTATCCATTGTATATGATCTAGATTCTGGGTAACTGATCTAAGGGCAAAATCGTATAGTTAAACACCATACGGTTTTACCACATTTATATTTTGACTATTACCATACTAATTACATACTACATTAACTATTTAACCATAGTTCAATTTAACCAAGCATTTTAATAGTATTGAAGTGTGTTGATAATTTGTTAACATTTTCAAAGATTAAAAATATTGTTAAAGTAAATTTTTAATTAACAAAGTTGAAAACAGTTAAAGTTTAGACCCCGACCCCCCCTGAAATTTCATTTCAAGAAGATTTCTTATATTATTACATAATATAACAAATTTATACTCAAACTCCACCCTCCAAATATTTTGCTGGATACGGCCTTGATTGGGGTACTAATTCTTCCAGGCTCGACCGGAACGACGTTATTATTATTTATTTCATTAGACATTTGCGAGTATTTTATTAGTTATTATGATATTATTATGAATAATATTAATTTAACCATTTAGGTAGGTATATTTTAATAGTTCATGAAATAAATTTCTTGTCATTTTTATACATATAGAGTTGCTTTGCGAGAAGAGCAAATTTTGTCATCAAATTGAATGTTTAATATCGTCAATCGATCGAATAAACAACGATCCAATGGTCAAAGAACGCCTCGATAAACTTAAGAACTCTATTGAAAAATGTGTGGAAAATTCTGGACGAGTTTATATTTTTGGCTCCCGTTTGTATGGCATTGCGAATGCCGGTAGTGATGTAGATTTGTATTTCGATACTGGTAAGCTGATAATTGTTTATATTCAATATCGAGCATATTAATCTATACATATACATATATATATATACCGTATATAATAACATATATCTTTATTATTTACTGATTCATCATCGCTTAGTCAGAATAACTATTGAATAAGATTTTTTTCAAATTCAAATAAAGGGGTAAAAATAAAAAAAATTCGCCTATAGTCGGTATTAGATGAAAATGGAAAAGTTTTTTCTTGGTTTGATTTTCCGGAAAGGGCGAAAAAAATTATAACTTCTTATCATATAGTTATTGGCATTAATGCTTGAAGCTTCCGGCAAACGTGCTCAAGACCATTAATCTCGGCGCCGTCATTTACAATCCAGGAAAATTATAAAATTTTGTATAGAATCCCGAACCTCAATGATGTTTAGTATGTTACAACGACATCCTAAGACTTTTCAAATGTTTAGAAGTGTATCCACAAACGGCACAAACAGTTGTTTTTTTCTACCTATTTAATTAATTAATATCAATAATAGTAATACAATAATGATCTAAAGACAACCTATATATATATATATATAATATATATTATATATTAGTACTTTTGTAGTATTATTTATTAACATAATGTATAATAAGTGTTTATGAATTATGTTAATTATGATATACCTGTATACGGCTATACGTAGTATATCTACTATTAGTTCTATATAGTTCTATACTTCTATGAAATAATATGTAATAACTAAAGTACTTCTTAACTATTTATTTTGGTCTCTTAGGTGATTATTTTTCAGGAAAAATTGCAGACGATTACACGCGACAACTACAACTTACAGATTTATTTTCTAAAGGCGCGAATAAAGAATTTATTGGAGTGAAAATTATTACAGAAACGCGAATACCAATTGTACGCTTTAAACACGATCCTACAAATTTTGATTGTGATTTGCATTTTCGGAGTGGTCTTTCTGTGCTTAACTCGGAACTTATCAAGTATGACAATTATGTAAACAAATTTTGAGTAATAAAATACATTTATACTACCTATCATCATAATTATTAAGGCTGTGAATTTGTAGGAAACTAGAAAAGTGCATTTCTTTTTGGTAATTGTGAAACGTAGCTTTATTAGTATACATATAATTTGAGTTATGTAATAACAAATCCATTTATGAAACTTTTATTTTGCATTTTTATGCATTTTTCGACATTTTTAATTTTTTAGGTCATATTTTCCTTTTTAAGTTTATTTTCCAGTATTTTTAATTAAATTTCGTCAATTAACATATTTAAAAACATTTAAAAAAAATGTTTCAGCCGTTTCAGGCGAATGGCATTATTTAAGAATCAATCAACTTCAAAATCAAAATTCAAATAAAATCAACTTTTTTATAATTTTTTTTTTTTATTAAATAAATACATTTTTATGCATATAATATACTAATATCAATATAAATGTTAAATTAAAAACCATTTTAAGTGCATTTTATACCATAATTTTCGGCATTTTAAATGCATTTTTTAAGGTTTTTAGTGCATTAAATTCACAGCCCCAATCATAATTGTTTAAGTTCAATACTTAAACTTGAAGACATTGAAGTTCCAATAAAATATAAATTATACAATAGTTCTTTGTCCGCTCGTCGCTCGTGGCTTTTCGTAACTGGTCTTATTATGCATTCAACAATTACAAAAGCCTATAAATTAGCACCTAACTCGAAAAACTAAAATATTTGATGGATATAAAAATCAACATCAATACACCATATTGCACAAACGATAAATATTCATTATTCCGCTCAGTATATAAAAAACTTTGAATTTCGCCTTACCTAGTATTTAAAGTTTCTAATTAAATTTTATGAAATAATATAATATTTCATTAACTATAATATTATATATTAATTTTATTAGATTGTATTTATCCATGGATGAAAGAGTACGTTGGGTAGTCATCGCAGTAAAACATTGGGCTGTTTCTTATAAACTCTTATCAGATGATTTTTCAACCTATTCCCTAATTTGGCTTGTGTTATTTGTCATGATGCAATACAAAATTGTTCCACCCATTATAGATTTATGGAGAATGCATCACAAACATGTACCAAATTATATCGAAGGTAAAAAAATTTTTTCAGTAGAAATTTACAAGACTACAAAAATATAGGGTAAATAAATTGTTGATATTGTGCAGCAATTTCGTTTATAATGTTTATAAGAATTATATTTTAAAAAGTTTATCTGTGTTTTATATTATATAGGTAGAGGCATCTTCCGAATTTGTATAAATAATTAAATATTATGAAAATTATAAATGTAAAATAATAAATATCATAATTTATTTTAGATTGTCCCGCGAAACACACTACACACTTTAGGGAAGATTGAATTATATAGGTAACCTATAATTGGTTGTAATATTTATAACGTCAATTTATATTTATGTGATTCTGTGACTTTGTGAAATATAAATAAGTTATTTAATCTGTACGTATATTATTAATTAGTATATCTATATTTTATAGTAATTTTTTTTATTGCCTTTAAAATACGATAAATCGTTGATATTTATTAGTTTATCATTTATATACTTTATGTATAATGCTATTACTGTATAGCTATATTAAACTTATTTAATACTATATTATGCAATTGTGTGTAATACTGTAATGCATTTAGTTATTAACTTAATTATGTAAAACAAATATGTAATGATATATATGTTTAATATTTAAATTATATAGGTATATATAAATTATGTATATACTTATATTATATTATTATGAGTTGTGACTAACAATAATTATTGATAAATAATAATAATTAATTATTGGTATATATATATATATATATATATTTTTTTTTTAGGTTGGGATACACGTATTTGTTTTAATAATGATCAATTAAAATCAAAAATGTTTTCCAAATCAAATCTTTCAAAATGGAAATTACTTCGTAATGTTTTTAAATTTTACTCAGACTCGATCAAATTACAAAATTATGTGCTATGTACTGTACTTGGTGAATTACTTTCAAAAAAAACATTTCATTCAACATTTATAACTAAAGTTAATGCCATGGGCAATTATCAATGTCAAATTGAGAAGTTTGAAAAAAGTGAAACTTTGATAAACACTAATTTTGGCAGTTTCAACAGAATCGAACTACAGAACCCATTGAAATTATGTAACAATGTTATTCCTTGGCTCAGTGATAAAAATATGAATTTATTTATAGATTTGTGTACGAAATCTGGCAACTCAATGTGAAACACTAATAAATTGTTTAATCTCATAGTATTGTATTAAGACATTAAGTCAAAGTTCATAAGTAGATACCTACCTATCTATATTCTATAGTTCTATAATAATAAATATAATTACATGAATCCAACAAAATTATTATACTTTATATACATAATACATTTATACATGCATATAAACTATTCTAATTCTATAGATAGTAACATTAATATAATATTTGGCAATTAGTAGGTAATCTAGTAAAAAATAAAAGATTATTTTTAGTATAAGTATACTAATTTATAGCCTACATAATTTATTTGTATACTACCTACCTTATTTACTTAATAGTAAATTATAATTGATTATTTATATTATTATATTTTTAACTAATCTAACCGTCATATTTGACAGGATAAATTAACCGTACAGTATACAACTATATAATATGGAGAATATGGTATATCTATTACAACATGTTTCCGTTTAATGTTTAAAGGTACCTACATAAGTACATAACACGAAATATTTTTGTCCAGTAACCTCAGATTGAAATGGGGCTTTCGGGAGAAGCTAGAGAAATACTGAAATACACATTTTTAATGACTTTTACATTTTTAACACTCATTATGTGTTTTTAATAAGTACTTATATAGTTATAACACGTATTTTTAACACTAGATTTGGATTTCCCATTTCCATTGAGACATTTTGTCATTTTGATGTTTTAAGGGTTTCAAACGTAATATGATGACTTTAAAACCAAAATTTACTGAATTACAAAGAGTTATGTAATTTCAATTTTAGTAAGTAGGTAACTGAAATTTTGTATTTTACAATGATTTTCCAAATTTCCATTCAAATTTGCTATACCTTATACCTAACACGTTATTGTAATTTAATCTATTAGGTACAGACGTACAGTGAAACTTTTAAATAGCAGACACTCTAGGTCACCAAGATTTTGTCCACTATTCAAAGAGGGTACATTTTTAAAATTTATAAAGGGTAAATGCGTAAGAGGAAAAATATGCGCTCGGCTAAATTAAATGATATTATTATTTAATGTTTTAATGTTATAATAATTCTAATATTTTAATAATACATAGGTACTTAAATAAACATAAAAATATATATAAAAAGGAATGCTTACACTATATGTACCTATATTATACTGATGTACCTCAATTAATACACATAATATAATAATATTAATAATATATTACATTTTGTAATTCGTAAACCGTAATTAAGTACTAATAAGTTTTATGATAACATTTAAAAAAATCTATACCTAATCAATGAATACTATTGATACCTAGAATAAAAAAAAAATTTTAGGTAGGTAAATTATAAACTAAATTGAAATAACTTAGTACCATTTTACCTATAATGATAAACTATAAGCATCAACAATTGCATCAAATAATTTTTCAAGAATCTAATCTAACTGGTAATAAATTGAGCTAGAGATTAGGCACTGAAATATACATTTTTGATGATTTTTCAATCTTGTTACATTTTCATAATGCGCATACTTAGGTAATGAAATTAAAATGTATTTTTTTTTTATAGGTATTTTTTGTAAATACTAAATTGTAATACGCACTTTCAACATCGGATTTGGATAGACCATTTCTGATATGGTACCAAGTTATTTCAATTTAGTTTTTAATTTAAACATTTTTTTTATCCTAGGTAGGTATCATAATAGTATTCATCGATTAGGTATATTTTTTAAGATGTTATCATAAAACTTATTAGTACTTAATTACAATTTACGAATTACAAATGTAATAAATTATTAATATTATTATATTAGGTGTATTATATGAGGTATATCAATATCAGTATATAGGTACATACAGTGTAATTATAATATACTACTATTAGAATTTATTTAGACTATAAAAAAATACAATCTGAATACACCCGATGTCAGGTTATCACTATCAACTTTTCTTATCTATTTAATATGATAATTTAATATTTTTATCTCTTTCTTTTTATGATTGCATATTTCACTAACTTGTGGTATATTTTTATATATTTCTAAACACCTTTGAACTCCCACCAGATCGTTCAATAGTTGTAATAGTCAGGTCGTCGAATACACCAAATTAATATTATTCTCTAGTTTGGAATAGTAACTCGATCCAGTGTAGATCAACAAATTACTTGACAATTATGGACAACAAAGATGATGAACTACCTGACAAAGATGCAGCCAAAGAATTTTATGCCAGATATGAACCCAAAGAAATATTGGGCAGGTATGTTGTTATTCATTGTATTAATACAATCAACTGTTCAACAAATATATTGGATTTATAATTTTATACCGTAGAGGCGTTAGTTCAACTGTACGGCGATGTGTAGAAAAAGAGACTGGCATGGAATTTGCGGCTAAAATTATAGATCTCAGTAACGATCCCGAAAATAGAGGAGCTACTTTAGAAGAAATCAATATACTAAGAATGGTTATTGGACACCAATATATTAGTAAGTATTATATTATTTATGTTAATATAAATTACTAAATATTTAATGATGTTTTAAAAATTGATTTCAGTACATTTGCATGATGTATTCGAGTCGGAGACATTCATATTTTTGGTATTTGAACTTTGCAGAAATGGCGAGTTGTTTGATTATTTAACCAATGTTGTGACATTGTCTGAGAAAAAAACTAGATACATAATGAGACAATTATTTGAAGCTTTGCAACACGTTCATAGACAAGGTGTTGTACATAGAGATATTAAACCTGAAAATATTTTGCTTGATGATGCACTGGATATAAAGCTCACTGATTTTGGATTTGCAAGTGTTTTAAAACCTAATCAAACACTCAGAGGTGAGTTCAAATAATTTATTACTGTTTAATATGTCATACATGAGTGGTTAAACTTTTTCATTGCCATATTAGGATTACAATTCTAACTTAACTATAAAATATAAATGTTTAACATTTGAAATTACTATTAAAAAATCTTTTATTATATATATATATATATTTGTGTACAATTATTTTAGGTTCTATATTTTTATAATTTTTAAAAGTTCCTACCATTTACCAAATATTTTTAAGAAATTTTTGTTTATATGTTTACTATTAAAATTCTATACATTTGTTATTTGTTCAATTGTGTTCTAACTGTTGATATTTAAGTAATGTTAGGAATAATATGTTTAGATTCTGAGTAGGGCGATGGGTGTATTTGTTTTATTGTTAATTTTTAAGTTATTCTTAATGGTTAAAAGAGGAGTATTCTATAAATGTCCATTTGCCTTTTCTGTTACCCATGTTCTTGAAAATTGATCTAATTTAATAATTTGAGTTTAATGAAGTCAATTTTTTATTTTTTTTTCTGTAGTTTCTCTTAATTTGTTATGAAACAATAACAATGGCGACAACCTTCAAAACAACTTTGATTAAATATCAATAAGTATGTTCAGAATTGTTATTTTAATGTTATATGATTAATTTCTAAACTTACATCTCTGCAGAAATAGAATATTCCCTTATCAATAATTTATTACCGATTTTTTATCTGTAATTTTTTTGTTTTATTGTCATTTATCACCCTTTTTTTTTTAGATTTATGTGGTACACCAAATTATTTAGCTCCTGAAGTATTAAAAGTAAATATGTTTGATGATGCTGATGGATATGGATTCTCATGTGATCTGTAATTATAAAATTAAAAACTATAAACTAATTTAATTTTAAAATTATTTTATTACCAGTAGTTTTATATTAAAATTCTTATTTATGTAACTATATAACATATTTAAAGCTGTAACCATAATATTTTTATTTCTGGAATTCACTATCTCCATTTTTTTTTTAATGGAATATTTGAGTTAATTTTATAAATAAAACATGTTGTCTATTTTTCCCTACTGAAATTGGCTATTTAGTTTTGTAATTTTCTTTAAACTTGCAATTAACCTTACCTTCAATAAGTAATGCTTTGCTCAGAATCTTTTTTTTAATGCAATAATTTATAGAACTATTTATATATTATTATATAATCACTTACTAATTACCTCATATAAAGGAATTGTTTTTTTTTATTATTATTTCAAATGTTAAATAATATTTTAATGGTATAAAATTATTATTTCTTAATTTTCGTTTCACGTTTGTACTAGCCATAAGGATAAAGATATTCTATTCAGAATAATAGTGAATCGCTCTTGAACTTGCTAATTAAGCCTCTAAACTAGATTTATCTCTAAATTTACAGCTAAGCAATTTGACATAAAGCATTAGCTGTTAATCATTATACAATGCATATATCCATTGTCACTCTCCTATGTATGCATGTACATAAGTTCAATGAATCTATATTCTATTTAAAATATTACATCATATTTAAACTAGTGTCTACTAGAGTATACTTTTTTTCTGAATAGAATATAGATTCACTGGTACAACTATTATAGTTTCATTCTTATCTTGAATAGATTGTAGGGTTAAAGAGTTTGAACTACAATTGCAGAAAACATTTTAATAAAAGTTTATTGTTAAACTGCCACTAGTGTATCTGGCTATGATATAAATGTTATTTTCTTTTTTTTCTTTTTCTTATATTTTTAAAAAAGATCTGGTTTAAATTGTGTTTAGTTTAATACATCCATATATTTACATATGTATACATAATTAGTTTAAAATTTAAAATTTTCAAGTCTAATTCCTAATTCAAATTACTCGTTAATATATTTATAATTAAATGTTATATTAAACATAATATACAATATTCAAAATGATAAAATGTATATGTATTATATTGACAATATGACTATGACCTAAGTATATGCTTAATATTCAATTAAATAAATATAAAATTAGAAGAAATGAATAGCCAATTTTAAAATACTTTAAATGTACATAATTTGTATTTGTTTACGTATTTGTACAAAATTTAATACACTTTTTAATAAGTAATATTTATAAACTGTTTATTTTTATATTATATAACAAAAAGACTGTTCAATCTTATATAATGTGGGTTTAAATAGTCCTCACTTTAACCAAAGCTTTAATTGTGGTAAAGATATACAATGTAACAATATAAACTGTTTTAATGAGTGTATTGCACTTATACTAGTCATCTTTACTAAAACTGAGAATTAATGGGTACATATAAACATGACATTATGGGTGTTTTTTTTTTATATAATCTTAGTAATATTAACCATTAACATAAACCAACATTTTGGATAATTCAATATTAACCAGTTAATGTTGACATTACATTTACATGGTTAGGTTTAACAATTTTATAAAATTTTAATATTATTCAATAATATTAAATATATTAAATGTATATCAAATACATATTAAGTATTAATATTGTGTATTTCATATTATGTGATTCTTGTAAATTGTTAAAGTTTATTATTAAACTTGTGTATAATATGCAAAGTACATAAATATTATTGCAATAAATGATTTTAATTGTCATAACTATTTTTATTTTTAGGTGGGCATGCGGTGTAGTCATGTATACACTGTAAGTAATTTTATTAGTTATGTTATCTAAAAAATAATATTTATCATTTTAAATAAAATTATTAATGGTATGATTTCATTTCAGATTAATTGGTTGTCCTCCATTTTGGCACCGTAAACAGATGATTATGTTAAGAAATATAATGGAAGGAAAATACACTTTTAATTCTCCAGAATGGCAAGATATTTCTGGTAAACAAAAATAGTTAGTCTAAATTTAAAATAAACTATTTAATGAAATAAATAAATAATAATATTAGTATTTTTTATGTAAATATTTTTAGAGGCACCAAAAGATTTAATTAGAAAACTTTTAGTTTTGAATCCAAATGAAAGGTTGACAGTAGATGAAGCTCTGGAGCATCCATTTTTTAATATTAAAGTAAGTTAATTTCAATTTGAAATATAAATAATTTTTAGCACACATGTCATATTAATATGTTATCTATAAAAATGTATACATACCTTGATATTCTTACCTTTATTTAATTGAAATCTATTATTTAATAGTTCATAATTTCATTGAAGTATGTGACTAAACAGTAAACAATTGTCTTATAAAAAAATTTGAATATTCTCGTCAGATTAACTGATTACCACTATTATTCTTGTAATTGTTTTTCGAGTAAGTCCATATAATCTTATATTTCACATTAATGTGTTTCAATAAACGTTTAATTATTTGAGTTTGAGCCTTTATTGACAGGTCTATGTAGTACTTGCTATAGTTAATCTTGTTTAAAATTATCTAGTAAATTCATTATTATGAATAAAACGTAAAAATTGTTCAATTAGTACCAAATACACATTAACAACCATAAGAATTAAAAGTACAGACAGTCATATTTTGTAATATAGGTATATAATTAGTATGTTATGAGAAAAAAAGTAGTGAATATTAATAAAATTTGATTTGAATTATTTTAAACTTAAGGGTTTTTTTTATAAGTAATATCATTATCTAGGAATATAATAGAGTACAACATTAGATAGTAGATAGCATGCCATACATGTGCCTAATTTTTAAATAATATTAACTTTTATTTTAGATGTTTGATCAAGATATTGCTCCACTGAAGAGAACACTAAGCCTGTGTTCATCAAAATTCAATCAAATTTCAAAATTGGCTAAACAAATTAAAGTGAGACCATTTAATGCTCGTAAGAAATTTTTATATGCTATCTTAGTAGTGCGTGTGGTGATAAGGTTATTACAATTATTACCATGTTCAACTGGTAAGATTTCTATACAATTGGTTAAACAAGATCCATACAGGCATAAAATTTTGAGAAAAGTAAGTGAAAGCTGGTTGTAAGTTTTTTAAAAATTATATTAATAATTTTAAAATGTTATAGCTTACTGATGCAATGGCATTTAGAGTTTATGGACACTGGATTAAAAAAGGAGAAGGGCAAAATAGAGCTGCTCTTTTTGAAAATATACATAAGACTGAGTTAAAAGTAATTTACATGAGTAATTTATCACCATCATTATAGATATTTTATTAATGTAATTGTTATATTTATGATAGTCAATTTAGAGACTGTGTTGTTAAATTATATTATTAAAATAATCAATTAAGTTTTATTTAAATGAATGTCTTCCATTGTGAACTTTTTATTAGTTTTGTTGTATTATTGATGTTAAACATTATAAATTTATAATTAAGTACTAGTGATTAATTTTAGTATAATTGTTATAAATTGGTTGAATAATAATAAAATTTGATTTGAATTATTTTAAATCTAAGGTTTTTTTTTATAAGAATTAACATTAATATAGGTATTTAAAAAAGCGATCAAATACTTTAATCTTAATTTTTAAGGAGATGTCTCTCCCGCATGTGTTGTCTCTGTCTTACACACGTACGACATAGTAAATTTTTGTTCACCAGTTTCAATAGTGTGCTTTTAGTTTTAATATTAGAGTGAATTGACCTATTGTCAAACTTTTAGGTAAAAACATTATCTGTGTTTTCTCATCGGTTTTTTACAATATTTTAATTTTTAAGTGAACTATGAGCATTTTCAAATATTTAATAATTTCCTACTCATAACTCACCTAAAAATTAAAATATCGTACAAATCCAACCAAAGAACACATATAATGTTCTCACCTAAAAGTTTGATAATAGGTCAAATCACTCTAATATTAAAACTAAAAGCACATTATTGAAACTGGTGAATGAAAATTTACTATGTTGTACGTATGTAAGACGGAGACAATACATGCGAATGAGAAGTCCTCTTAAAGTAAACATAAAATTTATCACGGCAAGGATGCTAGATTAACATAGTTCATTGTGAGGCTTCATAAATACTAGTTAATACTTATATAAGTGTACAATAAGTAAATATTTGTAATTTTATCTGATTTTTTAATCGAATAACATTTTGAATTATTATAGTTAGGTATTGACTTTTTTTAACCATACTTTTCTTAAATAATAAATCAATTTTATTATAATGCTGTTAAATAATTAATATAAATCAAAGACGAGTATGTCAAAATAATTCTTTGAGGACTAATAAATGAATATGTTTCACATGGAAATTACTGTATATTATTGTACTGTATTATTTTTTAAAAATGTATATCAGTTAAAATTTAATACTTTGATAATATAGATAATAATACTCATTATTTGTTTATAAATGTATGCATTATGTTCTCCAACATTCAGTTCATTGCATGACTATATGCTGTTAAATGGTTATCGACATTTCAACCATTATCAATTATTATTCATTATTATTAATGTTAATTATTCACCATAGAAATTAAGATAGTTACAATTATTTGAAAAGTACAAGTTTTTAAATCCACTACATTGATTTCTTAAATACCCTCATAGTACATTATATATTTGTAATACATCTTTTAAGTGTTTTTTGACTAATATTAATTATGTTTCTGAATCAAGAGATACTAATTTTCAGTAAATGCTATCATCTTTCCACTCTTGAAATGAGAAAAAAAAGAAAGGTAGTTCCATATTAATTTTCACAACTTTGAACTATTTTAAAATGTTTTGAAATGGTACATGATTTTGTAGACTTGCATAATGAAGAAAATTGTTGTATAAAATTGTATTATTTTAATTTTAAAATACTTATTTTATTTAATAATATGTTTTTTAGGCTTTAAACAAAAATATAATTCAATTTTGATCTGTAAGTAATAAAAATTGTAAAACAAATTTAATAGTATTAGAATATTAGAAAATAAATAAATTTTACTTATTTCAATCTGTTATTTGGTAATTTTACTGAAAATAAAGTTTTTTTTTATACATTTAAACTTTTACTAGGTATATTTAGGTATAATTAATCATATAATATAATTAAACAATTATTAAGAAAAATCAAATATTTTAATATACTATAACTGTATACAAATACAGCTACAACAATAAAGTTCTAAATAAGTCATTTAACTAATTTTAGAGGATGTTAGCATATATTTTTTTTCTTTATCTATCATAAAAAAACAAGTTTGTATTTGTCATTTCATTTAAAATTAGGAGTACATAATGTTTCTCAAACTATTAAAAATGTGTTAATTCAATGTCCTTAGTAAATGTTTTCAATATTTAAGTTACTAAAGTAAAACAACTTATATTAGAAAGCTAATACGTTAATAAATAATGAAAGATAAAATATGTATATGTATGCCTACTTGGTATGACAGCCGTCAGCCGTAGTATATCATATTGAAAAAATGAAATTATGTGTCCACGCATAATACTTTATTGTACTGTAAACACTAAACTTACTCTAAAAAAATTAATGATTTGCAGGGTAGCAGTGGTGTCATTTCAGTTTACAATAAAAGAGGCATATTTTTTGATCAGTTAAAGTAGGAAACTTAAAAAAAAACCCACCTTGCACTCCCTACCACTAACATCATTGATCATAGCTCGTAATATGGACTCGGTAGTTAGCCCAAAGCTACTTTAAAATCTAGGGTTGTGCAAATGCATACTCCTCCACCCCTCCAATAATGTCCCTGTGGCCTGCATAGTAGTCAACAGTACTAGGTAATTTATTTAACTTTTTTCCTTTTGTTACAATTAGTCCACGCATAAGATAGGTAATTGAAAATATCAACACAGGCAATAGATATACTATTATTACTTAAGAATCTTTGTAATAAATTGTCATTATGTATAATTTGAAAAATTTCTTTACAAATTAAAAAATACGAAGCGCAGTATATTTTACTAAAGATTCTGTATTTTGTTGATTATATAACAAACATCGTTCTGAAATCTTTACCTATTGCCTATTGGTGATTGGTAAATTAAATTTTTTTAGTATTTAGTATTTATACCTATTTATTGAACGTAATCTGTCCGCTGTCCCTTTATTTAAACTTAATTGACTTAAATTTGACACAAAAATTAATCTAAAATATTTTAAAGTTTTTAATGAAAGTAAACACAACATAATAATATGAAATATCTAGTGGCCTAGTGGCTAGTTGGTTTAGTCTTATACAAGTATACTACTATACACAAGTATAATGATTTATGTGCAGAAAAAATGTTTGTATCTATTTAATACATATGAAATAAACACTTAAGAAGGTTCTTAATTTTTCATGATAAATAAATAACTATATTTAATATGGTCTATAATATCTATATTTGAAATATAATTAATACCAATTTTTAGGTATTTATAATATTATAAAAAAGCATTCAGTAGCAGCTTGGACATTATAATATATACCTAACAATAGCAATTCATTTATTCAATCCCATTAGCTAATTGTTATTATATGATGGCACTTAGTTATAATATTGTTATGAATTTATTATGTAAATGAGTATGTCACATGTTGTTATGTAAATTTACAAAATTGAAAAAAAAAACAAAGTACCAATTTATTTTAAATTGAAGTATTGTCTGTATTTTATTATTATGATAATTGATCGATAATAATTTCAATACCTACCTACTTGTTATACAAAATAAATCGAAAATATTCAAGTCGCATTATAGTATCATATCAAGACGTGTTTTTTTATTGTGTTAATGACGTAAAATAATAAATGGTTTTCAGAAAAATGTTAATAGTAGATTAAAAATGGCTGTTTATGTTAATCACTACTTAATATTTAGAATAATTTGTTATAGGTATAATTTATGGTCCCAAATAATTTTACTTTTCAAATGATATTAAATACATGGAAACAAATTAAGTAATATTCATACATTTATTATTATCCGTATTTTTTTCTTGTAGTTCCTTGAAAATTGTCTCAGTAGTTATTAATTATTTCTATTGTATATTTGTATATTGCACCATTTGTACCTATTTAGGCATTATATAGGTATTAAAGGCACTATTATATGTAATATATGTATTTATATATGTACCTATATTATATTATTATATTCAGAATAATAACCAACTTTTACAGACCCTGGCTGTTGACTTGAAATGTTTTAAATACAATGAACTATGAAGGTCCTCAAAGTCACTCAATGTGAGAAACTAAAGTGATTGAGAAGTGAGAAGAGTTTTTGTTGTTTGCCGAGAAGAAAATTTCAACCAGTCAACGAGTAGGTACGTACAACGTACTAATGTATTGTGTGAACTGTGAACATTTAAGAGGTTGACATTTCAGTAGCTAACTGCTCAGTGCACGACCCAATGATTTTATATATTTCTTTTCATTTCAGTGCACACTGACACCAGAGTGGCGATACTAATAATTGAATAATCTACCTATAATAATACATATTATGTTGACGCGGTGACCTCTGAAGCAATTTCCAAAATTTTGGCCGCCACGTGACAAATTTTATTTCTAACAACAGGTAGGAATAATATAAAATACGTGTGTATTACATTTAAACACCGTCTAAATATAGATAATCGAAATCCCCCTCCCACACACACACACAAACGCCACCACTCGTCATATACTCATATCACTGCGTTCCCTTGACCCAATTGCCGGTCGACGACGTACAATTTGATATTTTATTTTATTTTTTATTTTTGCATACTTATTCCCCTCCAACCCCCTGACGACCCCCTGAAATTCGAGTCTCGCGCTCACATGCACGCACACAGGGGACAACTCGCGTAACATTCCACTTTCCACCCCACCGTCGACCCGTAATTTACACTCTATAGTACTATATACCATCTACATACTAGGTATTGCCCCCATACTGGTGTTATTATTATTATATGGTTAGCAGTTACAGCGTACGACGACAACACTGCACTGCTGCAGTGCCACTACTAATCTACTATATGTATATATATATATATTACTATTTACTATTAAACCGTATACGTACGCGCAATAATAATAATATTATTGCTCGGCGCGCGCACGTATTATTATTTCCCATAATATATCGTACCCGTATGATATTATACTATTGCGCTATCGGCCGTAGTCGGTACAGTAAAATCGAAACGTTGCCGCTTTGCCAGTTCAACGACTATGACCGCGTTCGTTTCGGCGGAATGATGAAGTAGAAAAAAAAAAAATAAGAAATGGTAGGTACGACTCGGCGGCGAGCACACTTACACTGAGCGTCGACTGAGCAGACTCGTACCGAGCCGGTATAGCGACGGTCGTAGAACGCGACGGCCGCCGCGTATACGTAATAACGTTATTATAATAGTTGAATTATTATTATTATTATTATTATTACAGTGGCGGGTATTATAATAACGTCGCAGGGAGATCGCCATTTTATTTCCGATCTACGTGTGTAGCGGCGCGGCGGTGCGTGTACGACACGATCCGTCGTCGCCCGACGGAATATTATTTTAATATATTTTGTAGTTACACCTATTACGAGTAGTACTATGCCTACAAAAACAGAGTCTCGTCGGTACGGCAGAGAGGGAAAAACAATAGCGCGAGACGATATTTCGATTTGACTCGTATCATTGTAACGACCGTAATAAACACGTAAAATCGTAATGTAGTATAATGTAGCGTACACACACACACACACACACACATATATATATATATATATATATATATATCATCACAATATTGTTGTCGTCGTCGTCGTCTTGTCGTACTCGTGGGGCTCGCGTGGGCGACGTTTACACCGCGCGCTACACATGGACGACCAGCCCGCATGACGTTGTTATTACGATTGATATTAGTACATAGACATAATGTTCTATATCTATACATTATAATATAATATATAATATTATTGTTATTTACAAAAGGCCGAGGTGGACAACGTGTGCGCGCGCGTAAAAAAAATCAACGACGCGGCGCACACGCGCGCGCGCGCGGCAAATTACACACAAAAGTGAAACGAGTGTTGTCCGCCGAGTTTTGCCGCGCGCTCGCCTCTCCCCCGTCCGGGTGTGCGCGTCTCGTCGCGGCCGTCGTCGCCACGCCGTGCCGTCACCGTCGCGATCGTCGTCGTAATAAACGTACGCACACGACTCGATACGGCCGCCGCCGCCGCCGGACGCCACGCCCACCCGGTGGACTTGTACGCGCCGGATTGGACGGCGGCCCGGACACGTGAGCAACTGCCAGCGTGCAGCGCCCGGGCCCCGCCGCCGATCATTTCGACTCGCGAAAATCCTACGCGCACCACGTAGCCCGTCGCGCACCCGGCACCGCACAGCCAGTAGCCTCAGCGGCACAGCGACGACCGACCTGTGGGCACGTCATTAGCGGTTATTATTTTTAATTTTTTTTTCGTTTTAGTTTTCGTTTTCACGCGCGGGCCGTCTAGTTTCGTTATTGTTATTGTTATTATTATTATTATTATTATCATTATTATCATTATTGTTATTATTAAAAAAAAAAAAAAAAAAATTACGATTTAAAATAATTATTACTCGTACCGCAAGCGTCGACGCGTGTGCCACCGCCGCTCGTTTACGAATACACTGCCGGTTCGTACGCCTGGAAATTGGAATAAATTTCGTTCGACCGTTCCCGTCGCGCGACACGAGTAGGAAAAATTTTAAAAGCCCGTCGTCGTCCGCGTGACGTTTTCGATCGGTCTCCCGCGTCGCCAGCGGTCCGCGCGCGTCACATCCGAAGACATGAAGCGACCGCGGCGATCGTGACTCAGCACGGCAGGGCGTCTCGCGATTGTGTAAATGGTGTTTGCGTCCAGGGCACTGTGATATGTTTGCGGTTGACACGTGGACGACGACGACGGAGGAGGTGGCTTGCCCGGGCCAGCATGAGCATGAGATGCGGGCTACAGACACTGCTTGAGGCTGCCCGATTCGTCGAGTTACAGGAAGAGTTCGAAAAACAACAGTTGGTCACCTTACATGCAGCCGGTAACGATTATAATAATATGTATACGATATAATTCATTGTCTTGCGACGTATAATGTTTTGTAATGCAATAAAATCGTTTTCTGTTCGACGCGACGACCGCCTGCCAACGAGTTGTGGGAAAATCATTTTTTCTCGTTTTTCCCGGTCACGCAAAATTTGTATTTATTTATTTTTTTCACAGCCGACCACCTCCTCTCCGCGGCGGCGTTACTCTCGCGCGCTCGCCGCCGTGCGTTGTACGTGTAGAACGGTGCACGAGCACGACGAAAGTCTACGGGGCTGATGAGGAGGGGGGGAGGCGATGCGTATTTGGTGCCGGTCGGAGGGTTGGCCGGGCGCGGAGGTGTGTAGACCGTGGGTCCCCTGGGGTGGAGGGGGGCAACGAAGATTCCGTGAACGGATAGAGAGCGGGCGTGGCAGGGCGCACTGTATTTGTGGAATGACCTTCGTTGTCCTCTCTCTCACAACGTGCGACGCGGTACGGTGGTCTCTGTTGCCGCCGCCGCCGCCGCTGCCGTCGTCGTTGTTTGTACTTTTGTAGTCGTCACTCGTCATTGCCGTAGTGGCCGCAGTTGCCAGAGCGTGGTGGATTCTTGTGTGCCGGCCCGAAGACGCACACCAGTCCAGTGTCGCGAAGGTCACGTGCTGCGGGAAAACTCGCCCTCTCCCTCGTCGTCGGCCCGCCGACTGTAATACAACGCGGCGTGCATGTGCGCGTGTGCGTGTAAACATTTGCCACATGGCTCTCCCACTCTTCTGCCACACGCCGCCTGTCCGACACTCTCCCCTCGCTCGGCGGCTTTCCTCTTCCCGTCGAAAATGCATTTTTTTTTTTTTTATTCATATTAATTTCAATTATTACTTATAATATAAATATCGCGTGCATATCGGAACATTATAATATATTAATGTCGTGTTTTTTAGCCGCTGTGTTGGCCATCCTGTTGGTAGCACACGGTCGACCACGTGGAGTTTGCTGCCTGGCAGTGTCCGTCGTCGTCAATGCGATTTTATTATTATTATTATTATTATTAAACTATGGGCCTCTCTCCGTCCACCACCACCCACCTCCTACGACGTTCGTTTTGGACGTGCGTGTACGTATACGTTGTGATACGAGATCGATTCGAAATGGAAACGTTCACAACGTTTGTGTTTTAGGTTTTATGTTTTTATTTCTTCTCGTAAAGTCTGTGTGTGTGTGTGGATTGTACGTAGGTTGGCGCCTTCCTACTCGTCCAACAAATCAAACGCTCTCCACCCCAGGAACCTAGGTATATGACGTATAGACGATTGACGTGGACACATGTACGCGTTACCGACTGATCGGGTCGGTTTTGACTATATTAACCAGAACAATATACTGTATTCGGCCGTCTCGCGGATATTTCTCTTTCTCTAGACGAACGCGATTGTTATATTATAAAAATATATACGTTAACGAATATTGGCAAAGGTGAAAGCGCGAACTCTGGTTCCCGCAACACCAACTAATTAGTGATTGGTTCCTAATTTTCCAGCAAGCGTTCTCGGCTTGGTTGGCGAACCTGGGTTTCCCTAACTTGTGTTTCCCCCCTTTACCGATACTCGCACGTGGGGGGGCCGCCGGTGATGATGTTCCGACGACTGTGACCAATCTCGTTGTCTCTGTTGCAATTCACTATACCATCTACCCGGTTAAACGTTATTGTTCACCTGGTTCCTCTTGGTTATTCGTCGGCGATGCCGCGAACGCCGATGACCGGCCGTGCCGCCGTGGATGGGAATCGCGAAAAAAAGAACGCCGCACTCGTTTTGCCACAATCGGCCTAGAAAAAGGCCTAAAGCTTTCGGTCGTGTCCGAATCGTCCGATTAGGATTACCGAACATCCATCCCAATTGCATACGATGATGTTTATATATGACGCGAACACATGAGATTAATATATGTTATTATTACAGTGTCGTGTACGAGCGTTTAATCGTAATCGTGTATTTCATTAGTTGTATTAATTATCGTATAAAATACCATTAAAGTATCACTAATGAATAATGATTATTTAATAATTAACATGCGTTGACTCGCGTTATTTTCAAAAGAAATCTACAAAAGTTTGTATTGTAATAAGGTTAGGACGAATATTACTACTCTGCACTCAAATATATTGTTATCGATGTTTATAAATCGTAACTCTTTCTGCGTTATGCGTATATATTATTATAAAGTATAAAAATTATGATCGTTCATAAATTATGTATCGGGTAAATAAAACGTACTGAGCAGTAGTGAGCACAACAAATGTGGACTTTATATATTGTATTATATTTATTATTTACCTTTGGGTGTGTTTACTTTTTGCGATTCTATCCTTATGTTTTAAACTATTAAACTTATAAATGATTATAAATGTATTTCTTAAAACGAAACAAAGTAGTATATATTAAATCACAGTACAATAGTTCGTTATTTACTATTTTTATTAATATTGTCGTCAGTTTTTTATTTAGTCTATTTTATTGATGCGTTAAAAGTTATGTAATGTCATTTGACCGTTGCCTCATTAGGAGGTAAGATACTGAAATATAAACATCATTGTATTAATGTGTTATTGATTGAATTACGTATTTTTTTCACGTCATAAAGCATTTATTTGCTCAAATATTATAACTTATAAGGTACATAATAATATAATGGTTTACTATATAATCAGTACTGTTGTTTATATCTAAATTATAACAAAAATATCATATTAAGAGTTAATTTATTACTCTCTCTATATAGTATTATTATTCATATTGATAACAAATTGTGAATTTATACGTTATACCACTAAACATAATTTAAATTTTGTGTATCGTGATATTCTTACAGACTATCGTTTAACCGCTTCCGGCATTCATATTTAGGTACGAAAATTATGAATGCTAGGGGCCTAGGATCCATTATTTATTAGTAAGGCAAAGACAGAGTGATAGATGAGAGTAGTGATAATAAATATTATACTGATAATATTTTAGTTTAATTTTTTTATGTCCATAGAGCTATAATGTTGTTTAAAATTTTCATAATTGTTTAGTTGATATCAGGACTTGATATTTTAATGTGAAATAGGTTTAGTGATCTTTGACATTAATCATCCGAATGCAAAGAAATAAAGTAATTAATATTTTTTGAACAATTAACATTAGATGAACTTCGAATTGTTTTTATTATTCATACCATTATAAATAATGATACATTAATATTATATAATCGATTAATAATTTAGTATTTATAAATATAGTCAACGAATGTAAATCAATGTCTATTCATGGAGCTATTGTGAATTTTACAGATTAATAATTTACTATTATGATTAATCTATAATTCATATTACTATATTAAGTATAGATATTGTGTTAAACGTTAGTTCAATTACATATATCCTTTTCTTATTATTTTGTAAAAATTACATGATTATTTAGTAAACTCATTATGAATCGTAGAAAGTTATTTATTTTTTTTTACAAATATTTATTTTTAATAGGTACTTCAATATCTTAAAAATAAATAATTTAATTTTTTTAATATTTGGGCAATTAATCATTTTATAAAATATTAAATGAATCTATTTATACATTTACCATTAGAAAGATTTGTATTTCTCGTTTATAAAATTCGTAAACAGTTGTTAAAAATACTTAGGTACGTTTTAAACTTAATTTATATTGAGAGTTAATTTTTGAAAAGTCGATATACGATTTTACTTTAGTGCATCATTTATTTAAATTAGTGCTGTACACCGGGCCTAAAATGTTGAGTTGTATCTACTACATATATTATAATATGTATTATATACAGTAGGTATACACTAGTATTTACTACTAAATTTTACGACATCATTAAAAAACATAAAAGAGTAATTTAACTATAATTGATTGTAATTATACACCATTAATTATTTTATTTTCCAGTATAAAATTCTATACCAATTTTTCTTGTTTTGATTCAATATAGAAACTAATTTATCAAGTTAGATTTATTTATATTTTACATTAATACATTTTCAAGTTTATTAACGTTATAAATTTATAATTCCATGATTTACTATCCTAATATAATATATATTATTAATTATTATGTATTCATAAATAAAATATTCTTGGACGTTCGGAGCAGGTCATGTACTGAGTGTATATTATTTGTACTGGATACAACATATTACATAATATAAATATATAATATATTATAGGTACTAATTATTTCTTAAACCATTTCTAAAAAGCAATAATTATATATGTATAGTGATAATATTTTTACTTAACGATATTTTTGTGTACTTATTTAATAATTAATATTTTCTAATGTTTTATGGCTATATTGTATTAAAAAAAAAGATTTACAGAACTGAGCTATGGCCTAATATGAATAGTTCTGTGTAAAATGCGTGTTTCAAGTTTCGAACATAATATATTATACATATATATATATATTTATTAAGTACTATTGAATACAATTATAACTATTTAAATATTAATATCTAATCATTTTAAATTTCACATTTCTTAATAATAATTAAATTTACTTTTTAAGTTTATGATAAAAAATGAATATATACTTCATATTTTAAGGTGAATTATTACACTGACTTATTATTATACTGACTATATTATGGTAAATTGGGAATTTGATTTTTCAAATAATTTGTGCCTTATATTATTATAGTAAGTATTCGTATGTATATGATGTATAGTAAAATAATAATTTATGTACTGCAATATTATATTTTATTATGCATATTGATAAAATAGGATTTGTATTGGAGAGTGATTGCCTTTTTTATCCGCAAGTATATTTGAAATACTATACCTCTGGTCCCTGCTGTGAAAAGGCAGTCGTAGAGTCTTTGAGAAATAGTAAATCGATAACGAAACACTAAATCAAATAAAAATAATTTATGAAAATAAATAAATTTGGTAATACCACGCGTGGTGGACTTGAATTTCAGTCCGTGAGGAAATCATAACAAATCTGTGACTCGAGTTTTTCGTAATTTCCCAAAAACCGTATTCTGTACTTTAGTACGAGTAGTAGCGCCGACGTCGTCCATGGTGTTGGAATATACAGCGCAATTTTATTATGTGCGTTTTTCTCGTCGATAAAAACTACTACTGTGCACCGGAGAAATGACTAATGCCGCCGCCCTCAAGACTGACGTCACGACGACGGTGGCCGACGTTTATTTCAATAATGATGAAATTTTTTCCCATCATAAAACGCAGGTGTTATATTAGGATACAGCATACCAATAAACTCAATCGATTTAGTGTTTAAACTTTAAAGCACTAAAACATTTGAATGCATTGAATTCTAAATGTACTAACAAAAATACAAATTATAAACTTTGAAACAAAAAAAGCATTGTTTCATTCTAATTTTTAGATTCTTATGTTCTTACATTCCAAATAAAAGTAGATTTCTTTTAAATTTAGGTACATTTTAAAGTATTTATAATATTATTTTTGTTTTTCAAATTTTCAATAAATACGTATTATTTTAAAATAAATATTAAGTCACTTCTAAGTAAATTTTAGAACACGACCTAAAATCAATGTATATTTGTAATGTACACCTTCTTTTGAATATTTGCCATAATATATTATATATTATAGTCAATTTCTGTCTAAAATCGTCAATTGTGCACTAAAAATTCTCCAAATTATAATATGTACTATTATGTTTGATATTTCATTTACAAGGCCGTGAAACTAATGTTAAATGTGTAACTAGCAATTTATCTAATAACCTTCCCCTCCATAAAAAAATTCAAGCCCTATTTATTAATATTTTGATTTTTTCGTGTTGACCGCCTTGTTGTGAATTCATGTTTGTTTTTATTCTTTTTTTTTTTTACAATACCATTCATTAGGGAAAACAATGGCAAAGGAAAAAAATCAGTTTCTCATTAAAAAACCGTCGAAGTTGAGTTTTTTTTTAAATAATTTTTTAATACCTACCTACCTTTAGATATCGTATAGAAAGCTAATGAACGGTCGGGACGAGGTGTTTGGGTCGAAAGAGACATCGTTGTCGTTGCCGCGACTCGGTGGGAGACGGGAGTGCTGGTCGGTTGGCGGCGGCAAAGCTACGATCAGGAGTGGGGCGACGATCGTGCCGCGCGATCTGCGGAGGGGCTGCCGCCGACCGCCGTGCACCGCGGTGAAGCACATGGGCTCGGTTATATTGTTGTTGCGCATGTACTGGCTGTCGCCGCGCCGCACCTCCACCGTATGATCCGCCGCCGCCGCCGCCACCACCACCACCACCACCACCGCCGTCGCCGCCTGATCGACGTTACTGAGCAACACAACACGTTGTTGTCTGCTGCCGGCGGCGGCGACGGCGTGCTCGCCGCCCGATGATACACGCGGGCACACGGGCACCAGACCGCCGCCGGGATTTGGAGTAATCAATGCGACGTTGCCGCTCCGCGCGATTCGGCGGCCGCCCACCGCCGTGCACGAAATCGGCAACCGTCGAGCCGAGTCGTGACCGTTTTCGAGTGTTGTCGTTGTGTGTGTGTGTGAGTTTGCCAACTCGTTTTCTGTCGGTCGTGTTTTCCGCTCGCACTCGACGGACACTTGCACGCCGTTTGCGGATTTTTTTTTTAAATTTTCTTCTCGGTCCTGAGCGACGGCCGGCCATACGCGCGCACACGTGAACCGTCGGCGGACGGGTTGGGTGAGGTGCTGTAAACGCGCGCGCGAATCGACGGCGTCGGTCGGTCGTCTCCGCCGTCGTCCGGCAGGTGGACTTGGGCCGCGCGCGCACCGCAATAAAAACGCGCCGCGGACGCTGTAAAATACTATTACAATATAATAATAATTACGGTACAACTGTCATTTTTGACTATGCAGTGTGCAGAATATTACGACCGTGCGTCGTGTAATAATAACGAAATTAGAAATTATATTAGTTCCCCCCCCCCATCCGGACGGAGACCACCCTTTTGATCACAGCGGGCGCCGCGATACCTTTTCTCGTACCGTTTTTTTTCACCGGCCGCCTTTGGATCGACAGAGTTGGCTTTTTGTCAAACTGGCAGAAGTCTCGTTTCGAAAATACGCTAGATCGTATTGAACACATTATTAATATTATTTCAATACTACTACTACTACTACTACTATATGGCGTGTACAGAAATGCAAAATGTAAGCTGAGTGCTGACTGGTCGTTTACGCGCGTTTCTCGCAGTGTTGTTTATATTCTACTGTTATTAATTATCCGCTGTTATAGAATACACAGTTACGGGCTGTAATGGTAGTTATTGTTTTTTGGTACCGACCGAGTTATTACGCGTCTTAATCACATTAATATTGTTGCAATAATACCATCGAATCATAATAATAATATTATTTTGTGGTAATATTACGACGATAACCTGTTGGTATGGAGGGGGGTTACGAGAAATAAAAAAACAGGCTGATAGTTTTTGTAAAATAACATCTTAGTTGTATACTATAATTCTAGTTGGTATTTGGTAGTTTTAGTACGGTTGATGGTTGTATAATATTATGTTGTTGTTTTTGTTATTATTATTATTAGTAGTATTATTACTGTTATATCTTTGCTAACAATGTGTGGATCTTTAATGAAAACATCCTGTGATATACAGAACACAGCTTTGCTTTTAATGTTTTTCTTATTGTATGCACCAATGAGCAATTATTGACACATTCGATGTTTATGCGTACCAGTATATTATAAAATAGATTGAAAAATAAATTAATGTTCATCACAATTTGTTATATGAAGTGAACACGGTTATTTAAAGCAGTCATGTAATTGCAAATATTTCATTTATCGAACGTTTCCTGTCCTACCGTCGTTCGCAAATGAATATGTCGACTTTTATAACCGATGTGTATGAGAAGTTGCATTGAGACGAGTACAAAATTGTACACATTTCTTCTTGTTTTAAAGCCCCCTTATTTTGATGTTAAATTTGTAATGTTATAACTTATAAGTATACTTATAATTTTGATTCTCTAAGCGTGCTTACCCCCTCCATTTTTTTTCATTTAATAATGAATTTATTCAAATCCTTATTCTTGGAATTTTTAAATACATCTAAAGACCATATTTTCAAATTTTTAAGATTCTTTGTTCTACTTAAGGACACTCCAATGGTACAGACTTTTGTTTTTCAATTGAGGACTTTCCTTTTTACTGTAAATTATTTAGTGTATATAATGTGTTTCTATTAATTTTGATTTACTAAATTTATTCTAAATTCGAACTAATTAGTAGTATAGTTTTAAAAAGTTTATATTAAGGATGATAGTTCTTAAAAATAGTTTTACAAAAATTTTATATAGATGTAATACCTACATCGAATATAGTATTTTTTATACTTTAATCATTTTTATTAATTATAAATATTGATGGATTAATATAAATTATTAACATTTTCAAAATAACCATAGGCCCCGTATTTTTCAAATTCATTATCCTTAGCACACAAAGTTAAACAACTCAAAAACTACTCGTTCAAGTTTTGATTTGGGTAAATTAAAATTTGCAAAATATATCCACTATAAATACTTTACAGGAAAAGAAGGAAGAAATTCATTTCGCTGATGAAGAAAATTAAATATTAAATCCTATTTTTTGATTCTTAGAGTACTGTTACAGCACTCACACATACCAAAATTAGACAGGAATATTTTAGAAATGTAATATTTTTTCAGTGAAAATAACTCCGGGAATCCGGTAAGAGATCTATGTTAAATTACTGCTAAAGTGTAACTTTTGGCCATATTTTACAACAATGCAATTATTTTCTAGACATTTTCAGATTCTGAGCTAAAAATAGAATTTACCATTTTGAAATGTCAGTAATAGACAAATACATTTTTTTTTTTAAGAATATTTTAAAAAGTTATTTATTTAAGCTAATTTATATTATTATTGTATATTTTATAAGCGAGATTGAACATAGTGAAACTATATCTTTTTTATTTCTTTTATCAATATTATGTATTTTATAATATTATGATGTATAATTAGAATTTGATTAATATATTTTATAATAATAATAAAATTGGCTTCCACTGACTTTGATTGAATTGAGAAAAGTTCAAAATTCTGTCTTGACTCGTATCTGGTATTCAAAGTTGAAACCGTACTTTTTATGCGTATGATGTAAATTTGCAATGGTAATGGTTTTTTTTTCAAATAACTGTTTCTAGTTAGATGCGTTTTAAATTAACAGATGGCGTTACACAAACATCATAATAATAAAGTAACACGTATATTATCTATAAGGATATAACTTCATTATAACTCAATAACTGTAAATTCTTGTTTTAATTAACATTTGTATTTCTTTACAATATATTTTATTTATTAGTTATTACCATAAATTATAAAATCAAAATTTGATTGGAGATATAATTAATTTTAAGTTTTCAAGTTGTTCATTTTTTTTGTTTTAATATTTACATATTAATTATTTTAATTTATACGTACGTTTATCAATTTTAAAACTTAATTTAATAACTGCAGTGATATATCTAATACAATTTAATAATTAAAATAATTAGGAAATATATAACGATATACTATTTTAAATTAGAATATTAGCAAAATAAAAAGTTGTTTCAAAAACTTATTTTATTCAAATTCTGAATTGGAATTTGAGTGATGCAATATGGGTGAATCTAATAAAAATAATTTTAAAAAAGAAATGTAATATACCATTTTTCTTAACAAATAAATTCGAAAAATGTAATATAATTTTTACGGATCATTCGTTGTTATAAGCATTTATTTTAGTTTTTCATTTTGGTTGATTGGTACCTATTTAAATAATATTAATGTCATATAATTCGTGTTTGTCTTTAAAATCAGGATTTTTTTCAAACTTTTGAAACGTGCTTGGTAATATCTTATAAAGCATGCGGAATATATTTCAAGGTTATAATATAACTTCTTTTCAAGAAGAAAATATAAAAATATATTCTGTGGTTATTTTGTGTTCGTTGGTAATAAATAATAATTTTACATTTATAAATGGCAACTGTGTAATAATTTAAACATTGCATTTGGTAGGTATCTATCATTTAAATATTTTTAACTTTTGTATATACTCTATAGGTACATATAGATAATAAAGAAAATGATACGTGTGTGCATTTTGTACCGTTGATTTGAGCGAAAAATGGCGTTCATAATAAACCAATGTGCAAGTTTCTGTGGCGACACGGTTGCAACAAAAATAAGCTGGTGTTTTGGCATGCCTAACTGGGGCAGGCTTCCAAAATTTTTTTGCTTAACCTCTCCTACTGTTTTTCCCCACCTACTTATATTGTTACATTTATTGTATTATATGATAAATAAAATTAGAAAAGAGATTAAATCAAATTCAACTTTCATCCCCATATAGTGTTAGTTTATGTATTGAAATTAGTTTAGTTGTTAAACTAAACATTTTATTTTTATTAAATATTATATATTATATTCTATAAATATTTTATTAGATTTAAATTATATGTAGGTACATATAACATATGTGTACTGCTGCTACAGCGTAGCAATGAATGTAATTGACTTCCAGTATAATTTTTTTTTTTTTTTTTAAATCATCTATTCGAATAAAGTCTTAGTGCACAATTTTTCTGGTATAAAATTGAATTCAGTTAGTATTTAATGAGACAAACTCGTAATGATTGAAAAAAAGAATTTTTACTTAAAACTAGTTTTTGAAAAAATCGATTTTGTTTTATTTTATTCCAAAACAAATAAACGCAGTCACTTGACATTTTCATAAAATGACTATATTAGCATTCTCCAGATATTATATAGTATAGTTATCAAAATATTTAAATTTTTGAAATTTTGAATTGTTCTGAGTTTTTGTTTCTATAAATGTCGATAAAAAACTTATTGCTCGGTATAATATGTTTGATAGTTCATCATATAAACTGTTATAGTACTGTAATATAAGTTGTATAAAAGTTATGCTTAAATCCATTATAATTTTTTATAAGCGTTTAAAGATAAAATTTTATTTTGTAGTTAAAAATATATTATTTTTTAAATATTCATACATGCGAGTATAAGTTTTAAAATCATTCATTTTTCATGATTGAAATTTGTTTTCATAATCATAATTTCTTATTGCCATTTTAGTTTTTTTTTGTGTAATCCCAAAAATATATTAGGTACAGAAACTTAACATTTCATCATTAAACTATTACTTTTTGCAAGTACAATTTTGAAGTTTTAAATTTAAATTGCCGCCCCAAAAAAGCATATTAGTACTTAAGTTTTACTTATAGTATTAAAAATACAATGGCTTGAGTTTTTTTTTTATATATATTTATATTTGAAGTTCAAATCATAACTAAATTGTTTAAACTAAGTTAAAAATGTATAAAATATTCAATTTTTATTTCTTAGGCTTAAACATTTAATACATGATTTCTCATAAATAGCTCTTATTTCTTACCAAGCTTTTTATTGAAATCTAAATAATGATATAAATACATTTTTTTTATAAACATTTGACCATCATGTATTTATGAAAATAGATATATTTAAAAAATAATACATAATGAATTTAGTTATTTTGTTTCAATTCAAAAATATTCGCAGGGACTTGTAACTTTTACTCATATTAAAATTGTTTTAAGGCTTAACATGTTATCTCTTGCTTATTTTTACTAAAAATACGAATACAATTAGGTATACAAACTATTCTACGGTTAATCTGTATTGATTAAAAAGTTAACAGCTAACAATTTACGAAATATGTATTAAAAATATAAAAAAATTAACTATTACAATAATATAATAATAAACGCGATGTTTTTGGAAAAAATAATTAAACCCGCAGTTATTGTTATTACTATAATAATATTGTAAAATAAATTTCTATAATAGCACTATAAATAAATTATAATAAAATATACTTAATAATGTATAGACTGTTAGACTATATCTCCGCTTAGTAACCTACTCATGACGACACCTATACTGTACTGTATAGCAGACGAGCGACTAACTTATTTTTTTTTTATTTTATTCTACTCGAAAATGGTTAAAATTATAATATAATAATAATCGTTTTAAGGATATTCCTGTGATTTATTTATTACAATATGTATATGTCGTTGGTGTTTACATCAATTTTGTATAATATGGTTATATAGGGTCAATAAAAAAAACTTTAATCTGTGTGTACAAAAAAAAATGTGTGTTTTATTTTAAAGTATTTATAATACATTAATACACTAAAAAGGTTATTTATTGTACCAAGAAATAATTTTACACGATATTTGAGCCTTCAAAGCCTAGTTACACCTACAATACCTAAATAATATTACCTACATCACTAACTTATTTATTATTTCTGATTTTACTGAGCTAATGAAAATTTATGAAATATGTTAAGTTGTATACTATATTATGTACCTATCAATTTATATTTAATTATAATGTATAAGATATAATTGCGTTCCACCAAAACCGAAAAGTTCAAAATAGTACTTACTACTTAATATACAGTTTACCTACTTAGTGGTAAACAAACAATATTATTAGGAAATTTGAAACCAAGTCCTCCAAGCGCTTCTTTATTTGTTTACATTTTTGAATGAGTTATGATGTAAAATATGAACTTTGAATTATAGGTAGGTGTAGGACATCAGTGTGTCTATTGACTATTCGATGTTTAGGAATTAAAAACAAAACAAATTTAGTCTTTATGATAGAAGTATAGGCTATAGTGCTATACTTTGCTATATCATAATTAATTAAAACTGTACATCTTATTATTTAATTTATGTTAATTAAAGCATTAACTAAAAATTTTAATACGTAATAAGTTTGTTTATTTTAATACATGACCATTATTATAGACTATTTATATTATTGATTAGAGATTATTTTTAATTATCTAAATATTATTTTTTTAATATATTACTTTGCAGTCTATCTAGCTACTTGTTATTTACACTGCATATGGATTGATAAACACTAATTACGAATTTCTTAAACACATTTACATTTTTTATGTTCATATTTAAATGGTCTAACTTATTGTCTTAGGATTTTATGATAATATTTTTATTAGTACATATAAAAAACTTTTTATTCAAGACGGTTGTCTGTCGCAACTTTCGTTGCCATAGTTATAAACATTATTAAACAATATTATAAATGTATTATTTATTATATTTATTATTTTTTACCATATCTCATGGATTGTACAATTAATGTTTGTAATATGTTTTTTTTTAAATATATTTAGTTGTTATTTTATTATTTTATAAATCTACATCGGTATTTATTATTTAGGGGTGCATGTTGCTTATCAGACATATTTTCAGTTTGAATAAAATAAATTTAAAGCTATATCATAATTACTAATTAGGTAGTATAAGTTATAAATTGTAATATTATTAATTACTTCATTGATATTTAATTCAAATCTTGTTCATCAATTTTACAAGAATGTGTTTTTATTATTTCTAAATATTTTTTCGCGTTGCTTATATTATATTTCATTTTAGATTTGTAATAATTACGGCGTATAAAGAAACTAGGAAGTTGGCATGCTCATATAATAGATTGTTTACTTGTTAATTTATTTTATCTATTATTTAAATATCATTTTTAAAGTTAATTTGTATATTTTTATTTTATCGTACAGTATTTATTATAAATTATGTGCAAAACGTTTGTTTCATGCAATCGAATTTATTATTTATTGTATATATGTATGATATATGATGTAGGTATACCATAAACAGTATACTTAATATATACATTATATAGTAATACTTGTTGTCAGGAACTGATCAAATTTAATAATATTTAGTTTTTTTTTAAATATTTTAAATACCTCAATATTTATATAATATATACAATACGTTATGTTGTATTTTGTATTTGAAAATATAATTAATCAGAAAAATTAATAACATAATATGTTTTAAATATAAAGTGAAATGCTCTCATAACAAATGTATATATCTATTTAAAAATTTAGACATAAATGAAATCAATTTTAGAAAAGAAAAAAATCTAATTTGAATATATTTTGATCGTACACTGTAGTCTGTAGTATAAACAGTTATCTACTTATATAAACGGTTATTTCTTATTATACAATTGATCGAAATTTGAGAATATATTATCCTAGAACAGCGTTTCTCAACCTGTGGTACGCGTACCTCTGGGGGTACGTGAAAAAACTTATTTCATAATATCTTATTTGTATTATGTGTGAATATACAATAAATTGGCATTTGGGGGTACGTAAAGCACTGGTGATAGGTCAAGGGGTACGTACATGAAAAAAGGTTGAGAAACGCTGTCCTAGATAAAGTTTTAAATTGATTTCATTTTATTAGACATTTAATGTACTTACAAAATGCTCCAATAAATAAAACGTATCTAAAATACTTTATGTTTATCATATCAACATAACACATCGTATGACATACATTTATCACAGCATAGCTAGGAAGGCGGCCCTCTCGTGTAATTTGTTTTTGAATTAAAAGTCTTGTAAATTTATTTAATTATTTTAGCTATGTAAAATAAAACATCAATTGAGCAAGTGTAATTTGTTGTTTATAATAAGTGCTATAGGTATAATAATTTCTCATGATCTCCTAAATTATATTAGTAATGTTCCGTTTAAAATTTAAGAACACGGATGTAAATATACTGTTGTGTACAATACAATTATTAGCGTTTGTATTTCCGATATAATTTTAACATTTGGTAAATACTTATAGTAACTATACTAGCTAATAAATGATTTTACAGACAATTAAAAAAGACCAACTTTTTTTACACTTTCACAAAAATCAGATATTAAAATATTAAAATTAAAATTACAAATAATTGTTAATGCTAATTTATACTAATTCGATTAATTATGCACGGAATTACCTGCACGGCTGCACACATTTAGTGTTTCCAGGTAATGTATAGGTTATTGGTACCAACCAATTCCATATTATCCCCTGTTCCCCTATACAATTTCTTAGGCGAGAAGTATAAATTATTTACGTTAGGAGGACGTTTTACATGTTTACGTTTAATACGTTTATTTGTATTTGTCTTGCAAGTATTTGAAAATTTGAAAATACCTACATCAGCTTATTTACAATTTACTAATAAAATTATGTGGATTATTAATTTCGCTGACATCAATTTATTGTAATTGGAAAATAGAATATATATGTATATGAATATGTAATATATATCAGATAATATATTTTGTATAAGAAACTAATATAAAAAATGCTAAGTATGTGTAAATAACGATATAATATTATGTACTGTTTAATACAGCAACATTATATTTTATATGTTATATTATACGTCTTGTGCTTTATTAAAAAAATAACAGACTTTCAAATAATACGTATAATCCCAATCATTATATTATTAATAGCCGTATAATGTTAAGTATAATATTATACTCTATTATATAGGTTCATATATTTTATAGTCTCATACCGATAATAAATAATTATATAATCTATAAAATTCTGTTATATGTTTAATGTTTATAGACGTGACGGATTTTTGATCTTCGGATGATGCTCTTATAGGTCTCTCCCTAGTCCGTTAGGCCCAACCGCCATCCGCGAACCGTAGTCGGGTTTACGCATTTCGGTCGTATACTGCAGTGTTGGCGTCACGGACGTGTGTCGTGTACCTGTATACATATTAAAATAAATAAAATAAATGATTGTTCGAATGTACGTCGGCAAAAGGTGTCTCGAGCGTGATAATATTTTTGCTGTGAGGAATAATAACATAACATGCACGTCTACGCGTGCGTACCCAGGGCCTAGATGGTACTTATTCTGTACTCACACAATATATTTATATATTAACGATATCGATTATGGATTTTGTCGCCAATTGCACTTTTCGACGCGATAAGATACGATTTGCAAGTTATAAAAAAAAAAAATGCGTCTGGTTCACTACCGATTAAAACATTATACATATTTTTATAGTATATTACATAATACGTGTGTGATGATGGCCGGGGATATAATATATTATTATTTGAACGCGAATAAAAAAATACATTCATCATTTATATTTTACCCGATGCGGCACACGTGAGACTTGCGCATACACGCGCATTGTCGCTGTTATTATTTATTATAATATTATAATAATTATGTATTATATAGGTACCTATTTACGTGTTATATTACATATTATTATACCGGCGTGGCGTGTGCTATCGCGAAACCGGCGCGGCGGCCGGCCGAACACGCTCTCCGCCGGTGGGCGGCGCGTGGTGGTAGGAGATGCGACCGGGTGTGACGTCACCGTTGACGTTCTCAGCTTTACTGGCCGCCGCGCGCGATTCTCCCAAAACTGCTTTCGGTTTCCAATGCCTCTCGCGCAGTGCCATTGCCGAGCTCAGACAAGTCGACTCCTCCGCCGTACACTCGCGCAATTTTATCGTATACCCCGCGAACGATGTGCAGACCGCCATGGCATACCATCGTCGTCACCGCTCGTTACGACGGTCTACTACTCTGTTCTCAGCCAATCTGAAGCGTCGCGGACCGCCGAAACAACAATAACCATATTTACTATATACTATACACCACCTCTGTCGCGCGCTTAAAACATCATAACATCGTGTGTCGTCGTGGTTGTAATAATATGATGGGAGTGTTGATATTAAACGTGGACACTTGGGCGGCGCCGCCGAAAAAAAAATGGATCAGACACTATCTCCTGGGTATTCATATGATATTATAATTATGTTATTAAATTGTACGTGCGTGAACCACCGTCTGTCTCGTGCGTCGAGCTGACAATCTTGTCATTTGTATATATTGTTCTCCCATAATACGACATTATATTATAATCTTTTTATAGTGTATATATATATATATTTATATACATAACAATGTATTTTTTTTACGCACCTGTGTGTTAACGATGAACGGTCATGATTTTATTTTTTAGAAGAACCGTTGTTGAGTAACAAGGATGCTGGTTACCATCCTACCTCGGTGACATTGCCCAGTTCCGATCTACCGGCGTCGTTGAACCACATCGAACCGCCGATTACGCCACCGAGGCAACAACAGCAGTCGCAGCAACAGCTACACCAGCAAGCCACCCCCGTCGCACTACAACAGCAACACCCACAACAGCTACAGCTGCAGCTACACCAGCCGCAGCAACAAACGCCACAACAACAACAACAACAATCACAACAACAACTGCAACTACAACTACATCAGCCGGTACAGCAACACCACGCGGTATATAAGCCCGCTGTCACCGCGACCGCCGTTGCAGTAACCGCCAACAACAACAACAACAACACTACCGCCGTTGCCCTAGTCAACAGCCACGACGAAAATGTCGCCGCATTGTCTTTGGCGCAGGAACTCAAAAGACGCACCGGGTAAGTGACGATGTGTTTTGTTATCGCTATTAGTCTTACAAACTGGTCCGTTACGCGACTATAGAGCCTCTCTGGTATTGCCAGTTGTTTTTTGTTTCCTCGTTGAAACGATTTGCAACGTTTATATACGCGTATACTGTATATTACCGTGTCCATACTTCTTCATACACCAACCCGCGGCTTGGAACAATCTGTCTTATATGCACCGATAAACTTATCGCAACCAATAGCAGCTATTTTTCATCAATCTTGTGTACATATTGTTCGGTTGAAATATATTCCGATTTTAACCGAAACGCATGGAACCGGTTGGAAATTCGGTTGCCGGGAACGCATAATAATAAACATCGTGTTCCGACATTTGGAGACTTAAAGGAGAACATTTATCAACTTTTGTACTAGCGATGCGTTTCGGCTGAAAAAAATTGACTCGTGTAGTTGCTCTATAATGCGAACCGAGCTTTGTGCACGTTTCCCGAGAATCCAAATAATATATTGTAGTTTTCACAAAATGTATAACTAATACAATAGAGCTTATGTTTCCACGAATATAACACGGGATATTAATATGTATTATACAATTATTGGGCTTTTAAAATATATATATATATTATATATATATTTATTCTTCGAATTCGTCCCAAAATATTGGAGTTATCAATATATCTATCCTCGACGAGGTTATATTTAGTAGGTTTGCTGTTGTTGTTGTGGAGTTTAAATTATGCTTTTATATTTTTACTATAAACAACGATAGAATTCATCGTCTCTTCCTTTTGAAAACTCTGCTTATTTAATTTTTAATAGCAATCTGTTTAAAAAATATTGAACTACTCCTCAATAGGTCTCTGGGGTCCTCTCGATAATCACGTGCGTTAAACTTAAAAATATATATTATTTAGTAGATTATTATTATTCGCTTTCGGTTTTCTATTTTCTATTTTGCAGATTCGTATTTCTATACGTTATATTTTATGCGTTGAAAAATGTAAGAACAAATTATCGTGTATATAGTAAAATTAATTTTTGACTGTTAAGTTAAATTAGTTGTTTACTGTTTAATTTAAGGATAATAGTTACTGTTCTAACACTTCTAACATGTCTTAAATGTGTATCTTTTATCATTTGAGAATTAAGAACGCTGTTGTACAATAAGGTGTCGTTTTAGATCTGGCACCAGAGAAGTGCATAACAAATTGGAGAAGAACCGTCGTGCGCACCTTAAAGAATGTTTCGAGCTGCTCAAGAAACAAGTACCGGCATCTCAAGACGAGAAAAAGACTTCGAACCTGAGTATACTCAGGAGCGCAATCCGGTATATTCAGGTAAGCCCAACGACTCATTATATAATTTTATTAGATTACTTTATCTAATTTTTTAGACTCGTGATGACATTTGTACTATATTATATTCATTAGTATAATATACGTAATATACTATACAGTTCATTTCATAATATATGCGCACGCTTCCTCCGTATAATTGACATACATTAATTGTTCGTACGTTCATATAGGAGGTCATATTTTCTAAATAAACAGACGCCGGTATCGGTCTATAGTGTGTTTTTCAGATAGGACCCTAAATAATAATAATAATAATAATAATAATGTAGATAATATACTTATTTTATGCTAAACGTATAATTACTGACAACCATACTAGGAAATATAAAACTTGAGTTAGCCAAATCGCATCATTCGACATATTATTATGGAGTTGTGGTTGCACCAATGTAGTATATAGGTGGATTCATTTTATCTCGGCTGGCAATTCTACTTTGAAATTATCGTGATGTGATATACGCGCTTAAGCTCTGTTTTGGCCATGTAGTTATTCTTTTATGTGTTTTTAGCTGCAGATTCTCTGTACATTGGTATAGGAGGGTCGTCTCCAGGATTTTTTGGTAAAAGTGCAACTGTATAATTCACAATAGGTTGATACCTCGAGATAATTGAGGTCTCCTATGCTACACCGAATCTCGCCCTTGAACGGTGCTGCCGCTGTCTATGAATATAATATATTGTTTGGAATACTATATCATACACGCGTACTCCAAACAACGTTATATAAGTGCGTTAAGCATCGCGCGTGAGGTCAACTTCTCCAAAAAATCTGTTTTACGCGCGCACTCAATGTCGCATTTATATTATAACAAATTTAAGTTCTCCTCTCACTTTTTTATTTTAGATATCTAAAGGTACTCTAATCGTTTTTAAATAATAAGTTTAATTAAAATATACTTTGTCCGAAACAAACGAGGATCTTTTGAAACAGTTGTGTATAATACACAGCAGGGTCGATAAACAAATCAAATATATTAGGTATTTAAATTTATTTTCCACGAAATAGTAAATCGACAATTTCATCACCGGAGATTTGTAGTTCGGCGCTCAATATAATGTAATAATGATTATTATGATCATCATAGATAGTAAACGATATATGTAATATATGTATAGATATACTAATACTAAGTATAAGTATTTTAACCAAGTTTCTGTGGTTGGAATGGTAGCCAACTGAGGTGAATTATTAATCTAAATTCTTAAAATCTAATTACAAATATTAAGCTAACGGTCCCATCCATTTATCTTGTATCTATGAATATAAAATTACCAAAAAATTAAGTACAATTATGATTGCACAGATAAGATATACTACGTATTTTAAGCTTATTTATACTTCTCGTATTAACATAAGTACTGTGTTAAACGTGTATTTTGTAATAATATATAATCAATGGTAATAGCATTCAATATTTAAACAGTAAAATGGTTTGAAAAAAAAACAAAATTCTAAGTCGACATGCATATAGATTTCAGTATACTCTTGGTAGCTAGCTAGGTGTGGGTGACGGAGAAAAAGGGAGGGGTGTCGTTCCGCGTGCCGTGAATTGATTTATACTGTTTATTTATTAGTTCTTTCCACGTGTCCTCTTCAAAGATCGCACGAACAAAACGTAATATATTGGTACTGTTATTGTACATGAATATTGGATATAAACATATTTTTCCACCACGTCTCCGTCCCGCCGCGTGCTAAGCCCGCCCACTATCATCCGTGCATGGTTTACATGTGCGTAACCATGACCTACAGACAGCGGTGACAGTTTTTATACAACACTGTGTATGCACGTTCACCGCTCTGTACATAATAATTTGTGCGACGCGTTATTTAAGAAATCGGCACATAACATATAGAAAAAATTATACAATTTTTATTTCAAACCTGTCACTTTAAATAATTAGTTAATGCTTGACAAAAACGGATCTACTATCTATACATATACTTCGATAATACTTATTTGTGTGGCAAGCATGTAAGAGTCTTATTATAAACAACAGGCTTGTGATTTAAAAGTATATTATCCACACTACGAAAGGGGAAGGGGGCACTTCAACCAAGTGCAATATTTTTTATGTGTATAAGAATATAATATTTTTGTTATTTTATAATAATATATTGTATACATTGTACTCACTTATTTTATATTTTCATAAAAAAAAAATACATTTAAAAAGTGCCGAAAAGCTTTGGATATTAATTACCAAACGGCAAACGTTGGCGAATATAATGCCAAGCAATTAAGAAAAACAATACATTTCATTTTCTTGGTCGTGAATTTTTTATAAAAATTTATCGTAGTTTTCTCGTGCGTCTTTCGTTCGCGCTCTCGTATTATATATGATATGTAAATGATATCATTTTCTGTCATTTATTATTCATTCATTATTATACAGATGTATTATGCTTTACGTTAGCATGTACCTGCACACGAAATATGTTTTCTATTATAACAACTAGGTACTCATATTTTAGAGTGTATATATAGGCATGTTATTTTGTCAATATTTGTATGTACAAATGTTCAGCGTGCTGAAAATGTCTAAGCAAATACATTCAATATACATATTTTGATATTTTTGATTTCAATCAATTAAACTGACTTTATCCTAACTGCAGTTTTTTGTTTTTTTTTTTTTTTTAATGGTTTATTTGATTATACCTTTAATCATAATATTATATAGTCATTGAATATTTTCGAATTTGGTACATTTTGTGTTTTTAAAATTGAAGGTTATATCCTATAACGTACTTAGAAAAAAATTACAATTTTCTTGACACAATCTTTAAGTTCAAATTTCTGGGATCAATAATAATAAAACGTTACACATGTTAATAATATTCCGTTAATTCGTGCATATTTTTTAAGAATCGATGTGGATGATTTCATTTTATATGAATAAAAAGATTCTTATTTTAAAATAATTTCTCTGAACGAAAAACCGTCAAATTATCAAAGCTTCTATGAAATGTGAAATTTAATTTTTAACTATTATTGTTATTATTTTGTCAGTAGAATTTAAGCGGGTCGTTTAGTATTTAAGAGAATAATCATTTGGGAAATGTCAAATTTCAAAACATAAACCAAACTTGGCCGCATCTTGCGGCATGTCCATATTTATTATAGGTATAGATAATATTTTTGTTTTGGTTATGCCACTTTCCCAATTAGGTGCCGCATGTCGTCTGTTAACATTTAAAAACAACAAGATTCTGAGAAAAAAGATGATTTTGAATGTTTAGGCTTTAGCCTAACAATTTTACTAATATCGATAATGTAGTTTGAATTTCGTATTTTAAACAATTCGTACAACTTAACTACTATATTATAATGTACTAGGAATTCCTAATTTTACAAATTCGTGTTAATAATATAAATATATAATGCGTTTGTACATAATAAATAATGTTCATATCATATTACGGATCTTATTATAATTGCTTTAGACGCTTTAGTTTTTGGTGGCCTTCGCATTGCGCGTCCGTCATTAATCATTATAATATTTTATATATAAACCACCTGTCAATTAGCACTTAGAATCTTGATTCTAATTATAATTAGGTACATAATAGATGTAGTAATGAGTTGATAATTGTTTTGATTTATACTTACCTATTAAGTATATTCGACGATCATATTATATGCGTGTACGGAAAACGGACGAAAATAGGAGATACAAATAAACAAATTCGTGTCCCTGTCTCTGTTGAACGCACATATTATAACTTCATACATACATTCCGCTTTCCCAATACAGATTTTTATTTTTGATATAATAGAGTATAAGTATACGTGTTATCAAACTTATAGATACGATAATATTATCCGGACTTTAGTAGATTTATTGATATTTAAATTTAAAAATGAGGTAACTTTATATATGGTATCTATATACAGTAGTGCCGAGCTCAGATTTTTTTTGTGAAGCGAAATCTAAAATTGTTGTCCCACCCACCCACCAATTTATATGATAAACATATAAATTCGACGCCACTGTCTATATAGAGTAATGTAACAATTTAGTTTAAAAAGTACTACTAAGAGACGCATTATACTTACAACACAAAAAAAACCGTCGAGAATACATAAGTTTAGTTTGTTATCATCCTCAAATTCGATATTGTAAGTAAATTTACTCTTATTTAGCGTACAATTAGCAAGTAAGACAGTAAAAGTAAGAAAAACTTCGGATGCATGTGTTTATAACGATTAACGATATATACATAAGCGTACAAAAGAAAAGGTTAGCTTTTTATCCAAATATACCTAGTCCTATAGTATATCCATATACAGAATCTAACATAAATATTTTCGGGGGCTACATAGATAAATGCAATAATACAAAAAATAAAACACATAATAATAAAAATAAGAACATTTTATAAGACGCAAGCCTGACAATGGCGAGAACCGCAAGTTGGCCATCCCTATTATGTGTTAAAATGTCTTATATATTATATAATATTTCGTATTGTGCGTGTTTAACCCACTAATAATCAAGCGGAATTGTTTGCCGTTGCTTGTGTTGGTGCAGGTGTTAAGGCGTCGAGAGAGAGAGCTGGAGCATGAGATGGAAAGACTGGCCAGAGAAAAGATTTGGGCTCAACAGAGGCACGCGTCTCTCAAGAAAGAACTAGCAGCCAAATGGGATCACATCGATTTCAGCAAGCTGTTGCCAGACTTGCCGCCCGACGTGACGACCAGGAAGACCACTAGTAAGTGTGCCCTAACCTTTTCATTCTACCACACCTGACCGTCTCGGTGACGACTTCAGCATCACTGCATCAGTGTTGTGTTTCGTACATGACGGGTTTTGTTAAACGCGAAGAAATAAATAGTTATTATCTCGCAACTTATAGTGATACCGGTTTTCCATTTGAAAAACAGAAGTTTTTAAATCACTACAGGACGCTCCTTTAGTAGTATAAATATGGTCTTTGACAGAGTATATTCAAAAAGTCCAAAAATTAGAATTTGAATAAATCCATTATTAAATGAAATTACAGAAATAAGCATGCGTAGTTATTGGTATATTAAAATAAACGTCGATTAAAAGACACGGAAGTCTCCCATTTGCTTTTACATGCGATTGGCGATTTTCAATTTGTTGTGATCATACCTATTTATTGAGGTGTCCACCGTTTGTCCACAGTAGCCGCCACAAGTATAAACGGAGATTTCGAGACGGAAAGGGACGCTAGCATGGTTACTAGCGACGCGGACGACAGCAAACTCAGTGCTCTGTACAGTAGTACATCATCGTTGTCTAGTTCCTCCCCGCCCACGCTGCCGTTCGTCTCCGACATCATTCCCCATCAGGTGCAGGTCGTCAGCACGTCTCCGATGATGGGGAGTACAATTCACATAGTTCCTCAGACCAGAAACTCGTCCTCGTTACCACCGAACGCTTTGCAACAGCAAACCCTCACGTTTGTTCATCACAAAGATGCTCTCAGTAAGTATACATATTATATTGTTATCGTTTTAAATTATACTCACCAGAGGGGGGGGGGCGAACGAAACAGTCGCCTTCCTATGGACTTTTTCCTCTTCAAATTTTTGTAATTTGTATGTTTATATGTGTAATATATGAATTTTGCCTCCTCCCCCTATAAAAGGGTCTAAATATACCACTGATACTATCTCACTTAGACGTTACCAAGTATGATTCTATAAGTATTGAAGAATTTAATTAAAATATTAGAAAAACAACCGTTTTGGTGGTTGAGTTCAGATTTTTGATAAGACGCTTCTGTTTAATAGGTATATTTGATTACATTATACTATTATACTATTATAGTATTGTTTTTAAATTTTTTTTTAATATATATATATTTTTTTTTAGTGTTTTACTGCTAAAACCTATTTTTCTTTTAATTTAAATATGGTTTCCCCATTACCATCTCCTCCTATATGTGTTTGGAAGAACTAACAAGTAACAATGTTGTATGTATAACGTCTTTATGGCAAGGATGAAGGGATAGGGGGTTAGGTATTGAAATCCCCCACCCCAAATGCCATCGGGATCCCTCATCCTTCTTAAAGAGTGAGTAGTGAGCACCAATATGTAAATTAATTATAGCACTCCCGAGATCAACTATATAGGGTAAACGTTAAACGATTTATTTTCAGTCAAGTAAACATTTAAGTAGACTTCTATATGATTTCTTCTCGCCAACTCCATATTATAATAAGCTCTGTCAAGCTGTGTTTTAATGACTCGAGCACATCTGATTGACTTTTAATCCTAATAGCTGCGACTTATGTGCATTACAGATCAACACGATGGCACTACTCAAGCAGTATTGACCAAGGTGTCAAATGGTTCGTTTACTTTGTATGGCGACCCAAAACTTACGCCCAATCGTTCCAAAATGTCTCTTGCAGGTATGCAGCAATGACCCGGTGTTGGATACATTATTTTGTACATACTTAACGATGGTATGCGGTGTTTTAATATCGGTTCTTTTGGCCAGGCATAAAGATTGGCACCAGTGTGATAGATCATTCCAACAACACAGCGTCCGCACCAATCAGACTATTGCAGAATAATATCATAGCGGCACAAACGTCAGGTAAATAAATACCTAATAGTAAATTATGTTCATTTTGGGCCCTCACGTAAAATATCTCGTCAAGCTTAATAATATATATATATATTTTTTTTTTAATGTGTACACTGTAGTTGTGAACAGAGGACAGTCAACTCCAAATCACGTCATAACTCGGCCGTTACTCCTAACTCATCACCATACTAATAATTCTGCTCCAGCTCATCTAGTACTATCTACAGCTTCTTCTAAGGTATGTATATTGTATATGCTGCTTGGCCAACACAATATTGTGCCTTGGCTATATGAGGGGTTATTAATTGATTATGGCCTCCTACAATATTTTTTCAATGTTATCTATAATTAATGGTATATTTAAATATTATATTAACTGTACAGTACACACTTTTTTATTTTTAACACGGTAAGTGGTAACCATTAAGAAGTAATAAATATATTTCTTTATTTTCTCATTTACATGAATGTTTAATGTTTAAATAGTACATTTTTAGTTGTTATTTTAAGAGGCAAATCTCTAATCAATCTTATTATTTTATACCCTCCAGATTTGTAATAAATTATCATCTAGTTTTGCACCATAGTCAAACAAAATTTGCTTATTATTTTTTTTTTATATATATTTTATAGGCAGTGACAATTCCAAATCAGCAATTACCACCACTGTCAAATGGCCATCTTATAGTCAAGCCGAGTGCGATGGTGGTTATGAACAGCTCACAGCCAAAATCGCATCATTCCGGCCACAAAGCATAGCATTCACCGATCCTTATATTAAATTATATAAACTATTGTACAATAATACTAATTTTTTTGGGGTTTTTGGTAATAACAGCGTATAAAATAGTTTTAATAACAGTTAAAAAAAAAAACACTATTTGTACCATGTAATATTTATATAGACTACGATGAAAATTATTTTATTATATTTATTATTTCAAAAACCTGACATCTTTAAAATCTATTGTAAATACTATAGTTTTAATTTTATTTATAAAAGTTAAAAAAAAAAAAAATCACATTAAAAAATTAATTATTGTAATTAAATATATTTGTCATAATGGCATTTTTTTTAATTGTTTTATGTTTAGAGTAGGGTGACCATACATCCCATTTAAAACAAGATTGACTTCTTAAGCTGACAAACATCAAACAGTATGCTTTTGTCCCATTTTTAGTATATAATCATGTTTTAATGCTGTTGTCTCCATATTGTTATACTTAATAGATATATACGTAAAAGAAAAACATATAGTTGGAAAAAAAACAATATTTTCACTGTTTTGTATTGAGTTATTATTGAAACCAAAGTTATTAAACAGTTAACAGCTGCTTTTGAGTAATGAGCATGGAATGATGACTAACAGTTGTCAGCGATAAGTATGAAACATATCCTTTATTGGCATATTGCACAGTATAATGTTTAGTATATAAAACTTGATACAATTTTTAGATTTTCATAGATATGAGCCAAAATCATTTGTCTTATTTATAAATATATTATAAAATGGTCACCCTAGTATAGACCACAAGTTAAATCAATGCTTCATATTTAGATGTTTTACTAATCGTTATCATTTGCGTTTGATAAAAATTCATAACTTGGACCATCTACATATTAAGCACTGACAAATGAGAAACATTTATCAAACACTGGCATCTCTCTAAGATAATTACCCTTTTTTCAATTTAAAATAAGTCAAACTATACTTAAATATTTTTATTTTATAAAACGATATAAGTTCCATTGAATTTATGTTTTATGAATGTAAAATAAGAATTAAGCCAATGAGTACTATTAATTAGTAACATAGTAAAATTGCAATTTTGTTGATAAGGCGGATCAATGGACACACACATAAAAATGTTTTTTCAGTGTATTTGTAGGTTTAATTTTGTATTTTATTAATGAAAAAAACAAGTGAAAAAATATTTAGAAAAATTTTAAAACTATAACAATAAATTCTAAAAACAAACATTAACATTGGTAATAGAAACAAAATCAATCTGTGACTGATGAATTGGTTGTTATTGATTTCAATAATTTGTAACACTGCATAAGATTTTTTCGATCACCAATTTTTTCTAATGTACGCGCTGCCTCAGCTAACATACCTGCTCTTATGCCAGGTGGTGATAAAAGAGACATAGGCAAATGCTTACACGCCATAAATAATGCAGTTGCATGCTCTCTTAGACCAACTGTGCTTTGTTCACCTTTACCTGGAAAAATAAAAATGGTATAATGAACTTTCTTTTGTACTTAATTATAGAAAAAATGATTATCTTGTTTCTTACCTTTAGTACAAATAACAAAATTCCGTGTTGATCTGTGCCTTAAGCTACGATCAAATAGTTGTTGGGTTTTTGTTGGTGAAGCTCCTGCCATTAAACGTGCCGTTGCTTCATATAAGAACACTTTGGCAGTAGCAAACTATAAATTTTACAGTATTTACAAATATTTTTCATACTTCATTAAACATTCAAAGAACAGTACTCAGATAATTATTATAAAGATTAAATGTAATGCACTTAGTGGTGTAAAAAATTTAAATAATAATAAATTAAAAATGTATGTTCTATCCCAACTGAGCTAAAAATTATTAGTTCAATGTCAACAATAAGAATATTACTAAACAGATGTATTTTGAATTCAATTTTTTTTTTTTTAATCACATATTTTTATGCCCGTCATAAACCCTGACTGGAATTTTCGAATGGTGATCCATAACATACACAGTCTTTAATTCGTTCAGCGTAAAAAATAAAATACTAATACAAAATTTATAGACCATGTTTAAATGACACGACACTGAGTGTTATTGGAACAATATAATAACATAATTTTTTAGTGCAGTATGATACTACCATTGTCAAAAGTTATAAAATATATTAAAACACTTACTGGAACAAATTGTGCAATTTTTCGTAAGGAAGTTAAATCTTCTTGAAAGCTTTTTAAATTTAAAAATTCCAAATTAACATAGCCTGCAGGCATTTTCTTACATTCTTCTTGCCAAGACAACATTCTTGTTTCTAATAACCAGTCGCAAGCTAATAATAATGTCATCTAGTTGAAAAAAAAAAAAAAAAAAATGTTTTATTTTTCAATTTCATCATTTTCAACAACTTTAAATACTTGACTTACTATAACAATTGGTTGGGGCTTATTAGTTTGCAATAAAATTAAAGTTTCAGATAATATTTTACTAGCTTCATGACAGTGAAATTCTAAAATTCTAGGCTTCATTGTTTGGACTTTATTTCGACACCTGTAAATAAATATTAATATGAATAAATATAAAATTATCATTATATTTTATCTCACTGTAAATGTTCATACTTATAAGCAGCTAACGCAGTTTGCGCTAATGGATCAACTAATAAACTTGGAGGAACATTTGAGATATGTTTATCGAGCAAATCTATATCATTATCTTCACCTAATATCCAATAAGTTCCAGCAGCAAATATTGCTCCCCACCATGCTACTTTCTCATCTTCTACTACTGAAAATATAACAAAATAAATATTGAAAATATTAACTTTCAATCTCAGAAATTAAGTCTTACCATTAACTTCTGAACTTCCAATTATCCTGGGTTTCATTGTAATTAAATTGGATTCTACAATGCGCTGTACGTATAGCAAAACGTCTGAAGTTACAGTTGGTTGTTTGGTATGACCAACAGATTGAACAATTTGTCTTGTTCCTGGTGATATTAATGTCTGTAAAGCTTTTTCTAAGGTATTTTCTCTGAAAGACTAAAGAAATGGCATTACATTTTGAGAAAAAATCAAGAAATTCTAATTACATACTTTGGTTAAATGAGATAATGGATCATTATAGTCCAAGAGTGTTGTGAATGATGATGATGCATTACTCGGAGTAAAAGTCCAATTGTGGTCAATGAAAAACCGAAATCCATGATCAGTTGTAAGCCAATTTAAATTTGCTGGTAATCTATTATAATTTACCACTTGGGTTTGTGCTTTATGTAAATAATATCTATAAACCAAAAATGTATGTAATAACTAATTAAAAAAAAAATACATATTTACAATTATTAACATTCAATAACCAACCTGGTAAAAAATCCAGCACCTTTAAATGTGATTGTTTTGAAATTAAGAGCAATGGTCGAATATAGGCGCACACAAGTTTCAACTGAAATTACTTGTCGTCCAGCTGCTTCAGCCATGTTAATTGAACAAAGTCCTAAGTATAGACCAATACCCCAATGAGAATTAGGTATTGGCCAGTCAGTTCCACCAATTAAATACAACTTATGTAATAAATGATAAATTTCACCGAGTTGTTTAGCTGTATTTAAAGTGTCATGCTTTTTGGTCCTGTTGAAGTAAACAAAATTAATTAGTTAGGTATTTCAATTTATTAATTTCATTTTTTATCATACACATTTTTAAATACAGCGTTATTCCATTTTTTCAAAAGAACAACCACTTTAAATTGATGTAAAAATTGTCTGATAATTTGCCAGATTAATGAAGCCCAAAGTTTCTTACGACTTGTCAAAATTGGCCGACCAAAAATTTCCAAACATCTAGAGAGCTCAAGAACCGCAATTTTTCTGTTTCCCTGAATTTGTTTGAAAGAATGAGCTATTATAATAACAAATATATGTATCACTAACCTTATTCAAGTTATCCTCAGCTTGTTTTCTTATTTTTATGTATTCCTGGTAAGCTTCTGAATCTGAGTATATGATTGGATCATTAATAAGAAGACAGGTTAGACTTATGATCATCACTAGAATATTCAATGTCCATACAGACAGACTAAAAGCATAACTTTGATATGTGCCATCATCCACTCCAGAATCTTAAAAATGAGTTATCATAAACAATGTTAACATGTTGTCATTTTTAAAAATTAATAAGTTACTGTACTTGTTAATAATTATTTTACTATTCAACGCTGTTAAGTAATTAAACAATAATTACCTATTTTAGCATTTAAAATTGTTCTACCATCAACCTTTTCTGTCCAAGAATTTTCAGAATATGACATATTGCTATTGGACAATAAATTTCCAAAAGGATTAAAGGCAACAACCGCAAACATGAACACGCAAAGTACTAATCTTGAATGATCAGCCATACCTTTCTTACCAGATTTATTGGTCTATAATTAGAAAAAAACTATTAATTATATAAATATATAAACAATATTATGAAGTTAATTTAATTTCTTAAAAACCCGAATTATATAAGTTAATAAAAAAAAAAAAAATCTAAATAATAAAATATACAAATACTAATGGCAAGTGGTCGATGTATTTTAAAATAAATATAATTATGAAGTTATGAAATAAAATATAATATATCGTACCAATATGGTATGAGAACTCATTACAATTTCAGGTGATGAAGCACCTTCTGATCTTTCTGGCGAAGAAACAGAAATATATGATTGCGGAGGTGTCAGTGAGCCAGGGTTATTGTATTCTTCTTGTGATAAAGTAGACGGACTTTGGTCTAATTTTTTTGAAATATTTAATTTGAACATTTTGTTTTCATCTTTTAATTTTTCATTAGCCATTTCCAAATATTTAATATAATCAATAGCTTTTTTAAGTATAGCAGATTTATTAAGCTAAACAAACATAACATAATATTAAGTAAAAGTTAGTATACTCTATATTAATATGAAACATAAATATTAATTACTTTAGCTTCAGTTCCTAGAATCATATCTTTTAATTCCATAATTTTATCATTAATACTTGTACGATATCTTCTTTCAATAACATTATGTGAACTTCGTGGTTTTTCATCTTTCACTGACTTAACATCAATATTATTGTTAGATGACATGTCTGAATCAATCATAACTGGTATACCTAAAATCATAAAAGTCTAATAAATATTAATTGTATACCTACTTTTACAGAAAAATAATATATTTTACCCGTGGTAACAAATGCAGTGTTGTTTAATATAATTGGTTGACCATTTGTTGATGTGTATACCATTGTGGGGGATGTGTTCAATGGCGCATTAAAAAAAACCTATAAATTATTTTATTTTATTAATTAGATTTATTTTGATTATTATGAAGTATAATATATTTAATGTACCAACTTGTTTCATTTGATCAGATGGTAAGTGGATTTGTCCAACACTTTTAACTGGAAGAATAGTGTGCATTCCAGGTTTTTGAATGTACCTTATTTTTTTATTTACATTTTGTTCTATAATATAATTTGGTTGAATAGGCTTTTCAATGACTTTACGATTGGGCTTAATTAAAGGAGGCGCTTTTGGGCATGGTTTCAGCATAGCAGAAGGTGAAATCACTGGAGTATCAATAACGTGGGAAACAGTATCTTGTGGTGGCGACATATGGATATCTGGTTCAATTAGAGAGAGATCAAGTGGTGGAAAATCCAACAATGTGGGATCGCTCATTGGATCATCAAATTCTGTCAATATATTATCTCCGGTAAACAGTTTTGTGTCGACTTCTGGCATTTTCTCATTGTACTTGTTCAAGAGCTCTACAAAAACATATTTGATTGAAGTGTAAACAGTGATTAGATAAAAAAAAAGTAACTATAACTAATTTTTTTGAATGGTATACTAAACTCACCGTCAAAACCAGCAAAATCCAGATCCTCTGGCATGTCCAATGCATCCATCGGGTCCAATTCGTCCATTTCGAATGAGAGCTAGTTAAAAACTTCAGGGATGGTTGAACTAGAGGTGATCACTCGAGCACATTATTTTTAAACTCCAAATTTTGATCAAACGTTGACTCGACAATCAGCAGCGGTGTTCCAACAAGTTCGTCCGACACGTTTTCTTGACGATTTTCCCGCCGAGTGGGAGCAGACACGAAACCAAACACGGTCCGACGCGTGAATACAGTACGCCTCGATAAAATTAATTTTACCGATTGCTTGCAATACGTCAGTTGATGATCAATAATGTCCAGGGTACCATAATTCGTATTTATCAAAGATAACTATGCTGTGCACCGTCCTGGCGTCTTATTAATACTCTTATTAATCTTATTACATATTAGTTATTACATGACCGTATCGCAGTTCAGTAAACCATCGTACCATTTTGATATTTTTGCGATAGTGAGAACGATAAAAAAACGACGACGTAGTATCTGTGGTATTGGACTAGAATTTAATGATAAGCATTATAACTAAAAAGTATGATAAGCGTTTCATTATCACACCATGGCTATACCAGCTATAATTGTATTTGCATAGATTACAGATTTATAGAATACCCATAGACCTTATACTTATAGACGGAACATGTAGTAGTAGTTACCCATGTTGACGATAATATGCTGCGTACCACGAAGCACCGGAGCACACCGCACATGCGCACTAGCAACGCACGATAAAAATTCATATCAATAATATTGTATGATTGCTGTTATCATTATTCTTTACACACATGTTGATTGTTCGGTTTGTTGGCTGTTATTTTATTTTTTTTCGTTTAATTCTTATATTTTTAAAGAGATTAACAAGTCTTTTTAAGTCTTTCATTATCATTTTTTACTATAATTTTTATATTCGTTGATATTGTCAAGCAACATGGGTCGAAAATGTGTTGTATGTAAAATTCCTGAAAGTGTTAATTCTGGTGTTTCATTTCACTCGTAAGTTGATATTTTAGTATTATTATTTTGTCATTTACCCAACAATAAGTCAAAAGTTATCTTTTTAGATTTCCTAAAGAACAAGATCTTAAACAATGTTGGATGAATGAAAGCCAAATTAAATTGTGCCTTCCTTCATATAGAGTTTGTTCTAACCATTTTTCACCACAATATATTTTAACAAATGGCTTGTTGAAGAAAAATGCAATACCAAGTGTTAAATTATCACCTTTTGCTGTAACTAAGTATGTATTTTATATTCTATAATATAAAATTATTAGTTTAATTAACTATTTTGCCATATTGCTGTTTTTTTTTTTTTTAGTTAAATTGATGAGCATTCAATTCCTGCTTCTAATATCCAAAGTTCTCAAACTGCATTCGAATCTGATAGTCCAGCTTCTAGTACATTAAAAGGGTTAAATAAAAGATATCCAGTAATTTACTCTCATTAGCATGATTAATGAAGTAAAACAATTGTATTATAACTACCTTAATAATTTTGTTCAGAACACCTGCTCGAAAAAAATTATTTGAGAATGAAAGTTCACCACTGAAACGTAGCCCTATTTTGTCTTCTCCTCCAAGCTTAGCAAAAAAACGTAAATTTATTAATGCTCACAATATTGGTAATTTAAATGTTGATCATTATTGCTCTCCCAAAAGAGCAGAAAGACATTTAAAAATGGTCAAGCAAAAATTTCTGAAAAAACAAATTGAATCAAATTAATTGAAAAGACAAGTTAATAGTCTAAAAATTAAATTAAATTCATATGAAGAATTAATTAAATCATTAAAGAATAATCAACTGTTATCTGAAAATGCAGCTAATCAACTTCAGGTCAGTAGTCTATAATTCTCTTAAACATTTCCTAAATTTTTTTTTAAGCTTATTCAATATTATTAAAATAGGAACTTTAATATATTTAAATAATAATTGTGAATTATGGTAATTTTTAAATCTTATTACTATATTACTACTTGTATTAATATTATATTTTTATGTTTTAACGAACCTAATGACCACTAAACATTTAGTTAACTAATTGTAAAGTTATGGTACCGCCGTACCGGCATAGATGTGGTAAGTTATTTTATTTGTTTACCTCTAATAACATTTTTTTATGAATTTGTTGTTTTATATGTTGTTAATAGATTTCTGTTTCAGATGTTCTATGGGATATTATTAAAATAGGAACTTTAATATATTTAAATAATAATTGTGTATTATGGTTATTTTTAAATCTAATTACTATATTACTACTTGTATTAATATGATATTTTTATGTTTTAACGAACTTAATGACCACTAAACAGTTTATTTGTTTACCTCTAATACCTTATTTTTTGGAGGGTTCAAATCTCTTCCGAAATGCTTTCAAAAAATATTTATTTTTTGACATAGCTATGTAAAATACTATTCGAATTTGTATTATTAATTATATTGTGTAACTACTAACTGTGTAAGATACTAAGATCTGATTTGGCATTGGCATATTTACATTCATGTTTCACATGGCACATGACATATATATTTAGATACAATCTTTTAACCTTATACCTATATCCTTGGACCTTGTTGTATTCATGGGTGTTGTATTAATTATAAATTACCCACGTTTAATGTATATAGGTACGATGTTTCAATTATATCTTGAAATAATACGTTATACGTATTAAGTATTTATAGCGGGTGCAGGTCGATACATCGACTATGGACATGTTTATATAACTCTATATACAAATAAACCATATGGTTAGCTCCCTCCCCCCAAATGAAAAATACAAACAAATGATTCTGAAGCGATTTACTTTGATTCAAAACGAGTATATTTTTCGAAAAAATCAAAAAACTTCAAATTAACTTCATCTTTAAATAAAATTTTAATATTTAATAAAATTTTTACTTCAATTTTTAACGCAACTTCAATAACTATTGTTAAATGATTTGATTATGTAGATATAGTTATGTATTTTTTTTTTTGGTAGTTGTGAATTTAACAGTTGGACATATAACGTGGAGTAATAAAATAAGGGGCTCCAGAAAATTCTAAGAATGACCTAATGTTCAACAAGTCTATTTGAAAATTGTTGGATATATTTATTATGTTTATTTACCTGTTTATTTCATTTTTTTGGATTACTTACAAAAAATATAAAAAAATTCTTAGGCAGTACCTATTATTATACTGCTTAAATTAAAAAATGTAATCATATTATATATTAAGTAGCAGCTAGTTCTATAGTTTTTTAACAAGTTATTCATAACTATATTAGGTTGGAAGCTCTTACCTCATGTATAATTTCTTAAATTTATTTATTTATTTTTTTTTTTTTTACTTTTATTTGAATTATACAATCTATACAGTGTTTAGTATAATAAGCATAATAGAGAACAGAAATAGAAATAAAATGAACAGAGGGACTTGAGTGGAGAAGCCGCCCACCGACGACACTCCGGCTTTTTTTTTTTTTATTTATTCGAGGAGTAGGTCGCGACACCATTTCCTCTTAAGTCTTTTTGGAGGGTTTCCAGGCATTGGGTTGGAAAGATTTTTTGCAAGAATGTTCGGATGAACGTGAAGTGATTTGTGGTAGCGTTCTTAAATTTATAAATTTAAAATATGTTAATTCTTGTCGTATTCGGTCTAACGCATCACACTTGTCGTATACCACGCATGTTTTTTACAGGTCATATGTGTGGTCTACCACATAACTAAAGGGTAGGTAGTAGGTACAAATACAAAACCGCCAACCATTCTCAATTTTTTGTCATATCCACCAGTGGCGCACACACACTACGCATAGAAAGTTTATGGGGAGGTTTACAATTTCAAAAAGGTAGCTTAAAAAATTCATGGTACAATCGGTACATCACCATCATTGCTGCCCTCGTATTTGGCGTTCCAATGATGGTGGCGTCTAAAAAACAAAAATTAGTGTACACTATGAATTGCTTACACGTAATATTATCGCAGTGTGTACGATAAAGATAGATAGGGTCGTGTCTTATGCGGATGGTGGTTGACGAACCGAAATCTATATTATACTCTTCGTGATCTCTGAATCCCGAACCATAAAGGGTTCATTGACCATCAAATCTGAAATAAAAACAATTTATTATATTTAAATGTATTAGATATATAGGTAGTTACTTATCTAAATAAATAAATAAATCTAAAAAAATGATTAGCTCAATATCAAATAATTTTAGCCAATATATGCGTTTTATGCGTTTAAATCATATATGAAAAAAAAGTTACAGAATCCAATAATGAATGAACTTTTATAATGTATTGTTTAATTAAAATTTTAAATACATATAAGTATACAAAATGTATATTAAAGGAGTGTTGTTAGTGAATGCAGACCCGAATTAAAGCGTAAGCGGTGTAGGCTGCAGCCAACATAGCCACGGATTTAGGGGCACTACACGCACTGACCTGATATTTTTACTAAAATATCTGTAATATGAAATAGTAAAAGTAAATTAAAGTCGGTATCGAGCGGTATTGTACATCATTTTAGATACAATTATTATTTATAATTTTGAATCCTATTTTTAACTGTAACATATATAGCTTATATTTAATAATAATTACGAGAATTAATTTTCAAAATTATTATCATCACTTAGCGTAATGTAATAACGTTATATATTTTATGTCTTAAGCATTTTGGAATATTTGTATACTTAAAATATTCCTTTATTGTGCATTGATTATTGAATAGGTAGTACTTAATCGTCTTAATCTATCGTGAATACTGAAGAATCTATTATTTCCCTATATCAGTGGTATTCAACTGTTTTGGACTCGTAACCCCCTTTTTTTGGCTTAAATTTTTCGCGACCCATGTAAGCTTTGTAAAAAAGCTAAAATTGCTTACTGCTTTGCGTTAGTACCTACTATTAAAACTGGATACAATACAAAATTTTTTAAACTGTATTTTCATTTATTAATTTTCTAAGTTTAATAATTAAAAAATGATTTGTTTACCTTATATAATTTTATAAATTTTATTTTTATTTTAAAAAGAAGACTTATTGCGACCGAATTTTTAAGCTTACGCGACCCAAAAATGGGTCGCGAACAACCGGTTGGATACCTGCACTGCCCTGTATTGCCTTTATATAAAACGTAATAATATTTTATATTTTAATATTATATTGTAGTAAAAATATTTTGGCTATTATCACCCATACTGGCCATTCGATAACGGAAATTAAATAATGTACGCGTTGCCTATAAATAGCCAGGTAAACAGTTGACAAAAGTATAGTGCATAATTACTTTAGATAATCCTGACATTGCAATTATCACTCTGAGTATAATTGAGCTTTTACTAGTGTATGAAAGTGGGTTCAGTGTCGTGCTAACCAACCGTTCATCCACCATCATGTTTATATTTTGTCACGGGTACTCATTTTACCTTGTTTTAAGTTTTAAAGATTTTTTGGATTGCCAAATTTTTTATAGGCATTTCAAAAAAAAAAAACAGAAAAATCGAGATTTTCAATTGTCTATAAATAGCTTAAAAAAAGTTAAAATATTTTGAAAATTCAATCGTAAATAGATAATGCTAATATAAATATTTGGTAAAAATTTCAAGAATTTACAATTATTCGTTTTTGAGTTACAGCAAATTATACGTAAATACCTATACGTCATATTTTTTACGCTTATACAGGCTATAAAATATACAGTATACTATAATAACAGGTATTGAACTAACACATAGATCTCGGGCGGCTAAGACGAGATTATAAATTGCCTAAATGTTGTCCTTTAAATAATAAACGTAGCGAGGCCCCTTAGGCCTTAATAAAGTATTTAGTATTTACAATATTTTGGTTTTCATTTATTGTGTAGGTACGTTCGAGTGATCGGCGTATACGACTAAATGGTGTTCAACTCGTGGCTTATTGTTACTCTATAGTATAGAGTCTATACTATAGAGTTTATAAATGCATGTGTTATACATACGCAAATCAGTTTTTCAAGCAATCATTTGTGTGTTGATCAATGATCAATGATCATACGCGATTAATTTTTGAATTCTACAGTGATGTGTGTTCAAACAGCACACAACAAGGTAGTATTTATTTTATTTTTGTTTATTGTTATATATTTATTTATTTATGTTTAATTATTATTAAATATTTTTCTTAATGGAGTATGTAGAATATGAACAAAGATAGAACGCTCGCTGTATCAAAATTAACAGATATTTATCTAAAGAAAAAAACCAGAATTTTGCAAAATAGAAATTTGCAAATTAAATAAATTAAAATCAGTAGGTACAGTATATGAAATAAGAACTAGATTATACAATTTTTACAAGGGAAACTCAACATTTAACGACTTGGAGGATACATATTAAACGAAAATGAAAAACAGCATCATAATAAATATTTAAAAAGGAAATGTGCAAAAACGAGCCGTATCCATGTAAGTTTCCCGATTTTCTGTGTTTTTTCGTCATATAATAGTAGCGGATAGGTACGACTCATTTGTGCATATTTACCTTTTTTACGACTCGTTCGTGCACAAAGACAAAAGTACAACTTGTTTGAGCAGACATATTTTTGGTTAAAATAATAAAAGTATAACTCGTTTGTGCACCTATTTGTACACATAAAAAGTGTATGACTAGATTTTAAAGTTCAATATTCACTAAATGTATACATTTTTTACCTCAACGCGTTTCAAAAACATTACAAAGCATCCATAGTTAAAAGTAGTTATAGACTATAGTCTATAACCGTTAAGATTTGGCGTCCAGGGCAAAATTAAAAATATTCGCCCCCTATTTTATTTATCATTATGCATTTCAATTTTTTTGGCACCCCCTATAGGCCCCCACGGCACGGCTCTGGTTATAGACGTTATAGTACTGCTTGCTAGTGAATAACTGTTTAAAAGATTAGAACCTTGCATGCAGTATCTAGGTACCTATCTATTATGTTTAATACACAGGCATGTACTGGCTACAATCACAGGGCGCCGGAACACAAATATTAGGGCGGTAAAATTAGTATTTTTTCAGATATTTTTCAAATTATTGTACAATTATTTCTTTCGAGGCTACATTATTTAGTTCTTTTGGCTTAAAATGTCCAATAAACACTTCATTACTTCATTAACAATTTGATTATTTGACTAATTATGAAAATTTAATTTGTTACTATGCATTGCATTAATTTATTTTTTTACCATATTATGTCCAATAACTATTTTTTATAGATTGAAGACACAAGTCACTAACTTCAATTAATTAGATTTAATATATTTTGTGGTAGTTTTTAATAAATAATAACCAAATTTAATGTTATATAATATTATAATAACGATAAGATGGATATTTAATTTGGAACGTTTTACAGTTTATACGTAATTCGGTAAGAGATGTATTTTGTTAGGTTATGTTAGTTTTTAGTTTATTATTATTGTTTTGATAAATACAATAACTGATATACCTACGTTTAGTATGATACTGTATGTCTGTATTACGGTTTTATAAGTTCCCGGTTCCGTAAGTTCCGTTTAGTTTTGTGATTTGAGTTTAGGTATATCATAAGATTTAATATTTTAATGGTTTATGCGTATTTAGTATATTTTTACTAAGACGTTGTTAATGAAAACTAGTATTTACTTCTGAGTTTTAACAAGATACAAAATCTATAAGTCCGCGCCTTGCTGGAAATCGTCATTTGAGAATAATACCATTTGTTTATAATCTATCGTTTTTCAATACATTTATTTTTCGCTTTGTTTTGCAATGAGTGAAAAAACCTCGCAAAGTAAACCAACTATTATCAGAAATAAAGAATCCGAAGTCGATATTTACACGGTAGTTGATTTAATTAAACTTTTTACTCCTTAATTTATATTAATTAATTTGTTTAATTTGTAATAATTTGGTGGTATGTGAACAATAGAATTTTTCAAATATTTCTAAACATTGCAGTTGTCAAATGAATATTTATACAACTTATAAACTTACTTCCTACTTTTTGTTTAAATTGGTACTTCTAGGTTATCTCTACTATCCAATAGATATTTCCAAGACTACTTGTAATAATCATTTGAGTTATTTCGAACACTTTGTATAAGAAACTTTCATAAATGAATCTATTTATTTACCAGCTTGCTATCATCTAGATTCCTATTGCACTGGACTTGTTAGGTGAAAAAACTTTAAAAAGATCCATTTTTAAAATTTTAATGGATATTAAAATGTACTCTAAAAAAATAAAAATAAAAAAATGATTAATAGAATTTATTTTTAAATTTTAAAATGCTTTTTATACTTTATACATTAGTTTTGTATGATATTCTTTACATGTCAAAAATTTAATACAAATATATCTCTATTATTGCAGTAGTCGAGATATCTTGGTTGATTATAAGTGTAACAAGTAGTATTGGAAATATTTTGGTAATCAAGATAACCTAAGGTAGTCAAGTTTACCCAGAAGTACCCTTAAATTTCATATTTTCCTTCATTGCATAATAATTTTGTATTCCTACTTTTAAAAATTAAATTGAATAAAAACTATGTTTTTAAAGATAACTTTTATTTATAGGCAGTAGCTAAATATGAAGAAATACAAACATCTCATAGAGATGAAAATAATGATTCTACGATTTACTTTAATACTTTACATAAATGGCGAGACATAATGAAATGGAATTATGAGTTAAAAAATAAAGACAATCCACCGGTAAGTTCTATTTATTACAATTTCTTATTAGTTATGGTTTACTTATGTCTCTTTTGGGAATGGGGTTTAGCCTTACAAGGTTACAGATAAGTGAAGTTTGAAAATTTGTCTATACGGTAATTTGCCAAGCACTATAATATTTATATGCATAATATAAATTAATATATGGTTTATTTTATACAAAATATTAAAACATGGTTATCTTATCTTTTATTATTTTACTGGCGAGCTATATTGATTTCAGGTAAATCATAAATCCCAACCATCAACTTTTATTATATTACTATAGATTTATAGTAAGCGTATGTTTTTTAAGACTATACAGCATATTATTGATTTAATTAAATAATTTCTAATTTTGACTGAATTTTTTTTTTTTAAATTGTTGAAAGAAAGTAATTCTTATTTAACCTGAATATTTGGCATCCAGTAGAAAGATAAAATTTGGAGACTTGGCAACCCTATATGGACCTCCCTAAATATTTAAACACTCTTTTTTAATTTTTTTTCAAACTTGAATGAAGATACTTCTTAAGTATTATTTTGAATAATTAAATGTTAATTGTATGTTATTTCAACAGAAAGAAAAAATTGAAGAATATAAAAATGATGTAATACATTTATTTTTAATTTTAAAAAAGTTAAATAGACTTGATAAAATACGTTCAAAACAAAAAAAAGATTTATTGAATAAAAAAAAACAAGAAATTGATAGTAAACATCTACAGCAAGAAAATCTTCTGAACGAATTATTTTATTTGAAAAAAGAAATATCCAAGTGCCTTCAATACAAGTATATTATTCATCTAAACTAGTTGTTCAAATAATGTTTATTATATAAATTCCATTTTTATTTTTTTAGATCTAGTGATAGTGATATTGACCTTGTACCGTTAGATACATTTTGTTTAGAGTCACCAGATTCATCCGATTGTATTGTATGTAAATAAAATAATTATTTATTAAATTATTATTAATAAAAATGATTAATATTAACATTAATTATTAGGATAAATTAAAAAGTGGATTGATTAATGAACATGATTTACATATAAGACGTCTCCAGTGGGAGTTTGAACAGAGGCAAACTCAACAACAACAGTGTGATGAAGTTGAAAAAAATAAAGAAACTATACTTTCTGAAATTCAGGAAGAGAGCAGGATTTTACAAAGTATTTTACCTATGCTTAAAGACATACGCACTGTGAGTTCAAATTTTATAATGTCTTTCACCTTTTTATTTATACTAAAAAATAAAAAATAAAATGTATTAATTAGTGGAATACTCTTTGACATATAGTTAAATATATGTTATTTATGAAAAATAATAAATGTGTTTATATAATAGTTAAATTAATAAATTATATAATTTCAAATTTGTATTTATTGTTAGGCTGCTCAACCTTTACAACAGAGTTTTGGTTTAGCTCCTTGTCAAGCAAGGTCATATGCAGATATCGTGAATGTATTACCCAAACCATTATATTATTTATACATACAAACAGATGCATATAGGGTAGCTTGCAGTAAGTTATACTTTGTAGTGTATTAACACTTTTATGTATTAAGTCAGTTAATTATAAAATAAATAAATTAATATTAGTCATAAAATTAATTCTAGAATCAAAATTCACTGTTTCGATTAATGGTGACGAAGAAGAAGCTAGAAGATTTGATTCTAATAAGAATAATGTTGTGGATACTAATTCTGATGAGGTAAATAAATATTTAAGATATTTTGATACAACATTTGTAAATTGTAATTACTTTATGAATCAATACGTTTAGAAATATTATTAATATTTTTACAATACATAATACAATGTATCTTTTCTATAATATGTTCATTGAGAAAATGGTGTGTGGCAGACGAAATTCAATATTTCTCTTTCACTACAGTACGAAACATCTAGTCCCACCTACTACCACCTGCTCTCTAGTTAACAATGTCACATTTCATTGTAGTGATTGCGATCCTCAAGTATCAATCTTGTGATGACAGCTTTTTTGACTCAATACCTATAAAAAATAATTAAATCGTGGAGAGGGGATTCTTGATGGAGCTCCTGTAATTTCCGTCATTTGTGTTTTCTATAATAATTTTTATCAATTTTTATTTTTTTATTTTTTACTATTTTTATTGGTTATTAGTAGGGCTCGGATTTTATAGCATTTGCTAATTATTATAGGATACAGATTAAAATAACATTTTGCTAATTATGCACCAGGAACTCCAAATATGAAATTTTATAATGCTATTTTTTGCGAATTTGCATAATATAAAGTTTTATTTTATAATTTTATAAATCTAGTTTATATTATGTAGTACCTACTTATGAAAATTATAAAAATGTTGTCATGTATTTTAATTTTTTTTTTTTTATACATATGAAAAATATCCACATTTTCGTTCATATTAAAGTCTATTTAACTTAATTTATATTTAAATAGTCTGGAGTATTGGCCTATCAAGCAGTAATTATGACTCCTTATCGGCTGTACGCCTTGTATTTATCTTTTTAATTATGAACAGAATACATTTTAATTTTTGCTATTTTTCGTTTTTAGGTCATATTATTGTGCATATTTCATTTATTTTTAGTGCTATAAAATCTGAGCCCGGGTTATTAGATAATATACATATATTCATTAATATTTTAGTTAATTATATTTTACAGGAAGTAGATGTGCCTAAACCAAAAAAACGTCATCATAAGAAATCACGAACAGATACAAAGTCTGTACAACAAAAAAGTTTATTATCAAAACATCCTCTATCAGTTAAATTAACATTAAGTTTGAAGAATAATACTCAGTTTGTAATGGAATTTTTTTATTTGGTTAATTTAAACTTAATAACTGTTACCGTTAGTTCATCTTGGTCTGGATTTTCTTCATCCTACTCTAGGGAATTGCTTTCACCAAGTTCTATACTTGATGCATTATTCCCAGGTGACAATGGCAAAGAAAGCCCTCATATAGTGAACTTTCATCAATTAGAAGAAGTTAGTATGATTTAAATGACAATTAATCATTATTAAATGTAATGTTTTATTTATGATACAGGAAAAAACTGAATTCAACACTATGGAGGTAGGAAAACCTTATATTTGGGCTCAAAGTATATGTGGTTTGGATTTTTTAAATCCTAATACACCTGATTTTTTAATTTCAAGAAATAATATAGCTCAAGTATTAAAGGCAATAAACAATCGCCTTAAAACTCGTCTTTCATTGATTACTCAGCTCGACTGTGGTGGTAATAATTAATGACGTGTTAATATATATATTTTAATTTTCCTAATAATCATATTATTATCATTATTTCAGACTTGGAACGAAGGTTCAGTATAAACGGAGTTAATTTAACTTCAGTTTTATCCCCTTGGAATACAATGACATGGGAAAATTTTATTAAACTTGAATATTGTAAACCACATGTTGAATTTGGAACAGTGACAGAGAATGATTTATTATTTAAACGTGTAGTAAATTATAAAACAGGTATACAATATTGGTTAAGTCATTGGTAAATAGATTATAATGAAATACCTAGTTAAAATAAAGTTTATCTTTTCAGCAACACTGACTGTAGTAATGGCAATTAAATGTGATTACCCAAAAAGTAATCCTATATTCACACTTCAACTAAATATGCCAACTATAAATGAAGGAATGTCCGTTTTAAATTCTACTAATAATAATTCTGTTAGAGTATGTACCTACAATAAATAATTGTGTTATGAATTAAAATAATGCTAATTATAATAATTTAAATTGTCTAATAAAATAATAATAATAATTTTATGAATACAGGAATTGGAGAGAGAAATCAATGTTTTTCATGAACAAATTGAAGATGAAGATATAAATGAAATGCTTATCAACATAATTGGTCGTCTTGTTGTTTGTTTTGAGGTGATGATGGAGACTTGGGGGCATTCAGATTTTCCCAAAACTAAAACTATTTTATACAACATAAGGTAATTCTTCAGAAATTATATTATAGTTGATATTAAATAGTATATAACAGGTGTCGGCAAGTAATTTCTATTGGAGTCCTATAGATTAAAATAATAAATCAATGAGGTCCAGTGAACAAAATCTTTAAAATTGAAAAAAGCAGTATAGAATTAAAAACAACTGTCTAGTTATTACAATCAATTTTAATTAAAAAATTACAATATTAGGTAAACAATAATATTATATAGCAGTGGTCGACCACCGGCGACCCGCTTTAAATTCTACGACAACGAAGTTTAATTGAATATTAAAATTTTTTATTTTTGTCTGGCACCTCATTTATTTTTTATTTTAATTTTCTGGACCACAATAGAAATTATTTGCTGACTCCTAGTATATTATACTATAATTTTATTATTTTATTTTAAGAGGATATTATATTTGAATGATTTGTCTCTGTCTAACTAACATACATCATAGCAAATTTGCGTTCAGTAGAACATATTTTGTGATGTTAGCTTTATTATTAGAGTAAATTTACCTATTATCAAATTTAAAGCCTAAAGGTAAGAATAATATCTAGAAAATGTTTTATGCTTTTATTGATATTATCATTTTAAAGTGAGTTATGATCATTTTAAATTTGTAGTATTTTACAAAGCTATAACTCTTGGGAGACTCCAACATTATTTTAAAATATAAATGCTGAAAATTTATAGTCGTTAAACTATTCACCACTAAAATGTTTCTACTTATAAAAATGTTGGTGGGAGGGGGCCAGACCCTGGGACTCTCATACCAGTTACGGCCTTGTATTATTAGCATTCTTGTAGCAGTTGATCTACTAAATCGTTTTAGATATATCAGATGATCTATCGTATTATACTACGTATAGTTGGTGATTGTCAATTATTATTACCTATTATTATTATTATTATTATTATTAATACATGATTATCAAATTGTAAAAAATGTGATAAAAAAAAAATGGCTGGCTTCTGGTGAACAATGTGAGGACCAAAGTTTAAGATAAGATGCGTTCAAAAAGGATGTCAAACTTCCAATCTATCTGTGACAAGACAATAAATTTTTTACTTATTCGGATTTGAATAATAAATGTAATTCTAAATTGTCGTTGGAACAAATGTTAAAGTTAGCTTTTTACTGATCAAAAGACATGAGTATTGTAAATGTTTGTTGGCTTACTGGATGTTCTAATGAAACAGTAGTAGATTGGTACAATTCTTAACTTTTTTTTTTTAATATACTGTTTATTTTCAGGGGTCGAGCAAGAAATCATCCATTTAAGGCTGTTAAACATCATTCAGGAATTATTTTTGAACACCGTTAGACAACTTATATTTATTTGAAATTTCTGAATTATAAATCTATATTTTATTGAGTATTTGATATAGGATATAGGATCTTTTGATTGCTCTATTATGGTTTTTGCTTTTATTTTTATACATGCTATAATATGAAATATGAATGCTGTAAGTTTCATTTTTAGATTTTAAAATATTATTCTTTAAACATACAACATTTTTATTTGATTAAGTCTCAAATGGTTTTTTGATAAATTTTAAATTTTATTATTTATAAATATTATTTTAAACTTTGTAACCCATAAATTGTATATGTATTAGTTGCATATACATGTATAGAAGAATTACTTAATTCAATTTACTAAGTTAATTAATAAAGTGACCTTGATTTCAAATCATGAGCTCTGATGAATGTAAATTCTACAGCAACAATTTTATATACATTTTATTATTTTAAAATTTAAGACAGTATTATTATGAAGTAAATAATTTAAGAATATACAATTTTTATTTTTGTCTAACCAGCAAACTTTTTAAATTTCACTAAATGTTAACAATAGTATTTCTTACAAATTGTATAATTTTCAAAATATTTTGACTCTGAGCTATTTATAGGCACAAGAAATTTTGTATTTTTTTTAGATTTATTTCTCTAAATATTGATAATATGTTTTTTTGTTTGGTCAAAAAATATGAAAGTTAAATACAAGATCCAATATAAGTTGTTGTTTTACTTAAAAAAATATTTCAAATGTATAAGCACAATAATTTAAGTATTTGAAGATCATGTATATTTTGGAAAAAAAATTGTCTAAATTATAAAAATTAGTAAATTGTTGCTTGTTGCAATAAAATAAAATAAAATTAAGTAATTCATACGAAAACCTAAAAAAAATTTAAACAATGATTTTTATAGACATTTGAAGTTCAAATTTGAACAATTTTTCATATTTAAATTATGAATAACAATATTCAATTATTTTGCTATAATTAAAAAAACATTATTTGCAGGGACTATACATTCTTAATTCTTATGTATATTATGAATTTTACTATACGCAATGAAATCTTCCAATTCTACAGGTTAATTATTTATATGCCGGAGTGTTGCCAGTGGGCGGCTTCCCCACCTAAGCCTTTCTTTTTATAACTATATCTATTATGCTTATTATACTTAATATTGTATAGATTGTATAAATGAAAAAAAAAAAAAATTATTTATAAAATTTAAAAATAATACTCATGAATATCATAATTCTATTACACTGTCAATAACAATAATGATATAATATGATGTAAATATTTATTATTATGGTAATAAATTAAATATTTACAGTATTAATTTGTTAATATAATGTTTTCTTCAAATATTAAATCAACCTAGTTTAATAGTAATATAAAATAGTAAAATAATTTACTTTTATACTTAAATAACTATATCAAAATAAACATAGTAAATACTAAATAGTGATTTAGGCTGAGAGTTGAGATTGTATAATTTATTATTTATATAATATTTTTACGAGTGGTCGAGTTCAGTAGTAATTTATTGTGTTTTAATGAAAATCTATATATTTTTTGCTCTTATATCGGGTTATCAACTCGGTCTAGTAGTTAGTAACACAGTAAAAACTTGTTACGACGAAAAACTGGTAATCAGTCCAAAAGTCTGTTTTAAAAAAAGTTGGACAAAAAGTCCAAAAATACAAAATATTTTATATAATTAATATTTATTTTAAAAATTTAAAAATGTTTATAGACATTATATTATTATATTTATTTTTATTTCCTTATTTTCATTTACAATTATATTATTATATTATTATATTATATTATTATAATATTATTATATTATTTATTACAACATATTAAAACAACAATATCAAAATTTATTTGTAACTAAATATATTTTAAAAAACAATGAATTTTATTTTATTTATAAACACGTCAATCTAAACAAAACTAAAAAAAAAATTGTACATCATGATTAAAATAAAAAAAATATAAATTTGCCATTATAATAGGTACCTAACTATACTACTATAGTGAATTTCCGTTATATTTTTGTTAGCTATACGAAAATATAATAATATGTGTTGTACAGTACCTATTTTTAAATTTTTAAAATAAATATAAATTAGGTATATAAAATATTTTGTATTCCAGACTTTTTGTCCGACTATAAAAAATGAATCAGGACTTTTTTTCAACTTTTTTTAAAGCGGACTTTACGTCCGCGATCCCGTAAAACTATATAGGTAACATAAATATTACATTATAATTTATAATGGTTGGTTTGATTTATAATCTATTATATAATTCTTATACCCTCTCTATTACGAAAACTATAACGTAAGAAATCTCTTGGTCCCTTCAACTTCGTTATAGAGAGTTTTCACTGTATTTTAAATTAAGGCAGTTGTTATTTTCACGTCGGACGTAAAAGACTAAAAGTATTTGTTTTCACGTCCTGCCCTGTGATTGGTCGTAATATTGATAAGGAAACCCGCGTAATTTTGAATTATTGATTTTATTTAATTTTGTAAAATGAAAACAAAATATTTAATTAGTTATTAATAAAATAATTACGTAACCAGGAGGAGGTCCATGAAGTCCGAGCCCTCTGAAATGCTTTTATTCTAAATGGAATCTGAGCTAACTTTTTTAACCGTTTACTGAGATATATCAGTTTCACTAAAATAAGAGTTGGATATAATGGAAATATCAATAAGAAAATTATTATAAATTATAATTGTATATCTATATTAAACTTATAAATGCTTCCTCTTAAACCCAAGTCTTAACATTTATTTTATGGCTAGAAAAGAATTGGAAGTAATCCGTACCCATATCGTTAAATAATATTAAGTGTAAGTACCTATGTAAGACTAAGGGCGTAGCCAGGGGGGTTTCAGGGTTCAGACCCCGAAATTTTTTCTTGAAATAAGATTGAATAGGTTTAAATTCCTATTATATTTAAAACTTGTATAATATTACTTATTTATACACTAAACCCCGCTCCAACATTTTTTCCTGGCTACGGCCTTGTGTAAGACTTGTTTGAAAAAAAAATAGTATTACTTATGTTAATCCTGTAATAGTGTAATGATAATTCATGAAATAATATTGGGTTATTTTCGTATTTCAGAACGTTGAAAATACATAGGTACGTCAACATGTTATACAACAAGAGAAATGTAAAATATAATGTTATTTAAGGAAAAAATATTCTTTCATTCTTCCTTTATTTTAGTAGATTTAAAGATTTCTTCTATTATTTTGCATATGGTGGTCAGTGGAAGTCAAAATGACGCCTTTGCATCCGAAAACATTTCAGAAAGGTGGCTGCAAATGGTTCCTTTATGGCATTTGCACAAATGCAATATCATGATTTAAAAGCATGTTTTGTTTTTAATTTCAAATGCGTAAGTACATAAAAAAATTCCTCTGTAATGATTCGTTTCTAACTTTGGATCGATTTTTTCTCAAAATCATATATTTTTTGATCTGTGGTGGTTTCGTTCTATATAGATGTGTGAAATATGTGTGTGCGTGCATGAAAGATTAAGTCGTATATTTATATATATAAATATAATGTCAAGAGTATAAGTCCGTGTATATACTCGAGTGTAGGTATAACATTATATACCTCTATAGTCTATACGTATATATTATATTGCATGCCCGTCAGCTGCGATGCTCGTGTGGTAAATGCCTTGTTTTTGTTGAAGCGGTTAAGGCGGTTTAAGTAGAAATAATAAAATCAATAAAACGAGGCCTTCAGAATGCGAAGTAAAGGTCCGCGCAAAATATGTGTTTACCTCCTGTTATATATAAGTATATAATATATATATGTATAATAATTATACTCAAGCGTAAGCACTCATACACACACCCACACACACACACACATACACAATTTTATTTACACGCGTCTGTCTTGCAAACGTTGGAATAAATCGCGTACCTACCTACCTACTGTTAACGACTCGACGGGGCGTGTATATACTGCGTAACTCGTATATAATAACGTGTAATAATAATATTTTCGTGTCGTCGGCCGAGGTACAGCCGTGTACATTACTATTTACCGCGTTATTACTGTGGTAGATACCTACGTGTCTGCGAATATAGTGTACAATACTTTTAATGATAATAATAATATATGATGCTGGTGGTGTAGATGATTTTACCTATATAAGTAGGTACGCTCATAGGCGTAAATAAGGAGGGACTTGATCGACTTGGGGGGGGCTTGCTATCTCAAAAAAATGGTTTAGATGTTTTACTTTAATGTAAAGTATCATAAGACTATAAGAGTATTCAGTATGGACCTGAAATTTAGCCTTCAGCCCCCCTCCCCACTCCAAAATTCCAAACACTATTTGCGCTTATGGTGTATACGCTCTCTTGAGCGCATATTGTATTACATATAGGCACTTTCGTCGTTCAGTCGTTACACTGCACGCGTTACGATGCAGATAGATAAGTATATTATATTGACAGAGTCGGGATTAATGTACCTAACAAATAGAACTGCGGGCTATCCCATTTTTGAAGGGCCTATTTTTACAAAAAATTGTTTATACGTATTTGATCATTGATATTCTGGAGGCACTTTTTATAGGGACCCTGGGCTAAAGGTTATAATCCTCTTAGCCCCCCTCACTATAAGCAATGTGTTTGACAATAAAGGTAATAAGAAATATTTCAAACACGACTTCGAATTTAATTTGGGCTTTTTTACTGCATAAAGAACTTAATTACACCTATTTTTAAAAGATAACCGTACATGCGCGACAAAACAGATTGTTTTAGAGTTGTAACGCCCTTTTTGAGTTCATTTTTGAATTACTTTAGTTTTTTAGGCAACTTTGACTAATAAAGTTTTTTCCATTTTTAAAATTGACCTTTTTTTTAATGAACTCAAATTCATAGTGCGTAATACCATCAATTTTTATAAATAAGTTATTAATAATAACCTAAATAAATCTACACAAATTTAGACATAATGATAATTCCATACTTTTGTTTCATTTTTATTAAATATATGCCTATGCTTTGTAACAATATAAACTATATGTATATAAGATTATGTATAGGCATATAATTGTTAAAAATTATAAGCGTTGTAAACAACGTAGTTAGCTTCGAATCATAATTTCATTTTGTGTAGCAGAAAGTATTTTATTTTTTTGTCTATTGTGTACACACATTAACTTAATATTTTATTCTTAAATTGTTGATGATCATTTGGTGGATAGGAAGGAATGACTGTCTTCAGATGTGTCCATAAAAAATCTAAAGGTGTTAGATCAGGTTACCTAGGAGGCCACGCGTGTGCCCATTTATATTCGTTTAAAAGTTTGTTTTAAATATTTCCATTCAGGGGCGGATCCAGAAATTCATCAGGGGGGGGGTAATTAAGATATAACCATCAGATACTATTTATACCTACTTAATAACATACTTATTAATATAAACATTAATTACTTATTATTTACCTACTTATTAATATTCACCATTTAGAATTTATTCTTACAAACTGGTACCAATGACAAAATTTTTATACTTTTATAAATTTATAAAATTTAAATATAGGTAATAAGCTCAAGGGGGGGTATTTACCCTTTTACCCCTCCTTTGGATCCGCCACTGTTTCCATTCAATTATTGTATTATGTCCAGTTACTCCATCTTGTTAGAAAAATAGATTATTACGAACGTGCAGTACTGCAGTGGAACATCAACCAAAAAAATTGTAAAATGGTTTGATAATAAGTCAAGGTATTTCAAACTTGTTAATGTGCCATAATATAAAATAAGGACTAAATAATTATTAATTAGCCACCTAAAAGTTCACACTAGATGCGTTTATTCTTCATACTTGTATCAATTTGCCCAGAATGGATTATTATCAGACTAATACCGTTTATTTTGCTTATTAATAACACTATTATTAGTAAATTTGGAATCGTCAGTTTAGCAAATGTATATAAAAAATATCGGTTCCTCATGAACTTGTGCCATTAACCATGCAATAAAGTATACACTTTCTCTCTGAATCACCAGCTACTAAATGTTGAACAAAACTTGGTCGATAAGGATATGTACATTTTTTTTTTTAATCGAAAGCATTTTTCAATTTGAGTAAATGATTTGGTGAAATTAATGTAAATATAAACTTACGACACCGCACCTGAGTTCAAAAAAAACATATGAAATCATACGGATCATTGTAGTTTTAGATTGTTAACAAATATGATAATTACAACATGCCTAAATCAAAACTTAAGTTCACTTTCAACGAGTCAAATTTTAAGATAGAAAAAAACTTTATGTCAAAATTACTTCAAAAATGCAAGTAATTCAAATTTGAACTCAAAAGGAGGGGGTCCAATTAAAAAAAAAATTTTTTCTGTTGTGCATGCTCGGAAAATTTTTTTAAAAATAGTTGTAATTAAGTCCTTAATATGTCGATGTAATAAATATGATATGTGGGTTATTTGGTTTATTTGAAAATTTTAGTTATCAGTTTATTACTAATCAACATCAACATTTATAATTTATAAGAATAGTAATAAAAATAATACCTACTAGATCCAATATATTATATCTACTTCATATATTTTTGTAAAACTATTTTTATACCTAAAACTCTTATATACCTACTCAGTACCTATAAACACACTATACTTAATATATAAACTTCTGAATAGACTGCATACGGTATATAATATATATATATATATATATTATATATCATGTCGATATTATCACATGTATTGATAAGCTGTCTATCGTATTTCATATAATAGGTATATAATTTGGTATTATGTTATTTGATATTCACTCGTACGAGATGTATACTTCAGCAAAACACCATTCTCGCGCTCGTGTATAAAAAATGTTTATACAATTATTCAGCGGAGTATTTTAAGGGAATAGGTGTTGTTAGGATTGTCACCTTCTCCTTTAAGAATCGGTCTTTGTGTATTCGAGTGAATAAATGTTTACATAACAATTAAATGTTGCAGTCAAACTGCAGGCATTAGATAAAATAAAAAATGAATATTACACTGTTCGGTAAAAAATTCAAGAAGTCGACTCATGGGGAGCCTTTCGCATTAAAAAAATGTAATCGTCTATTCACCTTCCCTCCCCCCGTTCATTTTGTCGAGTTTTGGATAGGTTTTGCGATCGCAGTGTGCTCTACGTATCACGTATGCACAACACCATCGTCGTTGTTATTATTCGCATATATGCGTCACGGACGCGGCTGCAAAGCGCATGGACCAGTCTATATATAATATATATATAATACGGCCGTGCCGGGTTGCTGCGTTCCCATGGCGACGGGACGATCGGCGGCGGCGACGACGAGTACGACGACTACGATGACGACGACGTGATCATTACATATTAGTCAACATGCCAACAGGCAAGTGACCAGACCCATATTATTACATACACGATCGCGCGAGTCAGACGACCCGTATATGATATACGCTCGTCCGTACAACATAACATCATATAATAATAATATTATTGTCGACATACTACCGCAGCGTGTCGTCGTCGGTATCGGAATTCGTCGTTTGGTTTTCGGTATACATTTGTTGTCAGACAATTTCAGCGTTATCCGTGTCCACAGAGATTCGGAAACGGAACGCAGTCGCTCGGCCGATTTGTCGCGGCTGCTTCAGACGGCTCCGGTGCGCTATCGTATTGTGTTACTATACATTTAGGTCTCCGGTCTCGAGAACGATGTCCTGCACGACGGTATCTTTGGATTAGCAACCGGCCGTCCACAATTTTCAGGTGAGTAATTATATAATATTCATTTGCTACGTCACGATTAGTGATTACGCCAAAACTATATATATACTGCTTATATACATATCATGATGATAAACTGTTGTAAAAATGAGCTGAAATCAATGTGACATATATCAAACGTTGCACGGATTGTCATAGAAAATATAATATTATTATTGTGTTATCTCAACAGGTTATAAAATTGTATTTTGGTTCGTTTACGTATGCATTGTTGTTATGTAGATGCACGCGCGTCTGCCAAACAATTATTGACGAATAATAATTATTATATAAGTACACACATGTATATATAAGGAGAGATTCGTTTACGCTATCACATGACCTTCTATATTGTATGACTATAATAGTGTAATAATATCGTATGTGTGACATGATTTTTCTGTTGTCGTACATTTATTTTCTTCTGCATTGAAAATCTGAAACATTGCATTTTTTAGAAAACCCATTAAATCAATTTGAAAAATGTATAGACAATAAGTAATGTTTTGCGCGAGAGTAGACAGATAATTATTATAGCTTTATTCAAGCAGTACGCGCGTAATACTTTTGAAGGGAGTAATTTATAGCCCGAAGGGTAAACATTTATGACGAGTTATGACGCATTTAATTCATATATGTAGTGAAATTGCCTACACAATGCGCCGACTTAAGATTTCCCGTCCGTATTTACCAGATTTTTACATACTTGTATTATAAACGTAATATTTATATTTAAATACAATTTACATACTATAAATTTGATACTCTGATAGCTAATATCATGGACATCAATATATCTACTGTGATATTAAATAGCAATTACGGTTAACTATAATAAAACAAATTAAAAATATTTCTTAACCAAAGTTACATCATTAAATAAGACATAGGTATTTGAAATTATTGAGTTCATATTTAATTGAAATTTGCGTAGGAAATTAATACTATTTCAAATGTACACAGGAATCTTTTTGGCATTGCATTTCTTTAAAAAAATGAAATTATCTACAATAATATGTGTTCATGTTTTAGATTCTGAACGAAACGATGATATATGTATTGATTTTACAATCATGTAAGTGTACCTATATATTTTTTTCTGTTGTTATCATCTTTTGGGGCAGTAAATATGCTTCAGATAACAACTTTAAAAGTGGTTTTTGATAGCAAATTGGATTTATTTGGTATTTTAGGGATATCAAAATGTCAATTTTCCAGTACTTTTCCTTAACAATTGGGAAAAAACAAAATTAAAGATAAACAGAAATTTCTATACTTAAGTAGTTTTAAACTAAACTGATTTATTTATTTTGTTCTAATATATACAATTATTTTTCGTGAAATAACATGTAATAATTTTCAAAATTATTTTGACTGTTTTTGAGTTATTTATAGATTTTTATTATTATTTTTTTTATAAATTCCAATAAGAAATTAATGAATGAGTAAAAGTGCTTGAAAATTCAATACAAGGTCAATTAAATTTTTTATGAGCGTTTGTAGTTAACATTTTTACGGTAATGGATATTCGTATACTCGTATAATAACTATTTCGGCTCAAACGGTTTATGTTTTTTGTATTATTCAAGAACGAATAACCCATAGCTACTTGACATTTTTATCAAATGTTTATATGATAATTTTTCATACAAGGTTAAAATTACATAAGAATTTTTTTTTTTTTTCTATAAATGTCAATAAAACATTTTTCAGTGCGACTAAATTCTTGAAAATGTAATACAAGTCCTACATACATTGTCTGTTATTACAAATGTATAACATTTTTAAAAATACATAGGCCTAATTTTTTTATATGTTTCTGAAATTTAAATTTTTATGATTTCGTTATATCACTTAAATTTACAATCTACAACTTTTATAATAAAATATTTATAAAATATTTAATTTTTATAGCTAAGATATGAAAATTTAATACGATGTTCCTCATTAGTAGTGCATACTAAAAATAATTATTTTTTATATAGGTATTAAAATATATATGTATATATATTTCAAATTTAGAAGAAATTAAATCGTTAATCATTTTGTTATAATTCAAAAACATTATTCATGGTGACTTAAAACTTTTATATATATTATGAATTTTACTATACGCAATGAAAGTTTCAAAATATGTACATTTACACTGTTTTACGATGAGTACAATAAAGTATTATTAACTCAAAAGTAAACATCTATAATGTAATTTGATATAACATAATATATAAATATATCTTATTATAATAATTAAATAATATAATAAGTTCAATATTTTTGGAAAAAATGATATTCACTTATTATTAGTTATTATTATAAACCTAAAAGTAAAATAAATGACTTTAATTTTAATAGGTGTATCAAAAAACATATCATGAAATATACAATATACATACCTACTTATTACTTAGTGATATAGACGACAGACCGTTTTAGCTCAGAATTGTTTTTTGTGTACAATAATAAGTTATTAAATTCAAATTTAACACACCTATTACAGTAAACTATTACACTTATTACTCACTCGACACCTAATGTACAATAGGAAATCATACAAATATTATTGTCAATTAAAACAGAGTAAATATTTATTTATATCTATACCTATATTATTATTATATCATAATAAATTTATTTTGAGTCCTTAAAAAATCATGCTCATTAAACATAAGCATAGTGTTATGTAATACGAAAATATATTTACATAATAATATATGTTATGCATTTATAACTTATCACTTTATAAGCTTTGCGTACAACGACTAATGCAACGAAAACATTTATTGTTTTTTGCAGACAAACTGTTTAGCGTTTGAACATTAAATATTATATGTAAATTAGCTTTAAATAAATAAATTATGAATATATATGAGTACGTTTGTTGTTGTTATTTTGAAATAAACAAATACCTTTCGACAACGTTCACGTATGCATAACAGTATTAATAGTATTATAATATGAATATGGTTGCAACACACTTACCTTGAATTTCATAAGTTAAAAAATTAACTAACTTACTTAAACTTCTCTAAAGTATATAATTTAAATTTGATTACGATTTTTCAAAGTTAATTAGTAAATACCTGTGACCCGGCATTCGACGTTATTAAATTTCCTGTTAATTAATAATATAGTTGTTTCAGAAATTAAAAATTGATTTACTCAATAATGCATTTAAGTACGTATCTATCTGAAGACATTTTGAGTATACGTTATTATTTATAACCATATATATATATATATATATATATATATATATATATATATATATATATATATATATTAGAAACCTTATATAGTTTAAAAATGCGCTGTTAAATTTGTATATTAACTACTGAAATAACATTCTTATATTCTAAAACATCAAAATAGTAAATTATAATGTCACTAAGATGACATTGTGTATAGATAATTAGAGCATTAAATTTAACGGAGTCTTAATTCCATACACATTCTACAAATGCCTCACATATTTGTACACAACTTGTATTTTAATATTATTTTATATTTTTTGATCAACTTTATATTATAATGTACTTTAAAGATTTAGGTTGTAAATATATAGAGGTCATTTTATATTTATAATTACTATTAATACTAGTATATAATTTAAAAATAAAATATTGATTTGAAATGTTAGAATATATATGTGCGCCTAATGAGTATACTATTAGTTATAACTTAATAAAACAACTTAAATATATACAAAAAAAAAATGTGTTGTTAAAAAATACATTGTAAATTTAAACGTCAAGTCGGTAATAGTAAGTAAAAAATTGTAAAGATTATCGTTTACACTTGACATACATAATAAATATAGATTTTCATACATAAAGTAAACTAGGTGAGCATCTACTTTATTTATAATTTCTATGCTATAAAAAAATATTTTGGTGGTGGGTTGGAAAAAATTGTTTCATTTAATGGTTAACTAAAATTGAATGTCATGGACCACTAATTTGCGTTTGAAGGACCATTAGTTCACTATTAATTTATTAAATGTTTAGTGATTCTTTATGCAATTCGACAAACTAAAATAAATATAGGTATGATTCTATTTTATTTTACTGTTTTCAATAATATAGGACTTCAATACGTTATCATTATTTTTTAAGTAACTCATAAGAACTCTACATAACTCGAAAACTAAAATGCATTATACCATACTCTCTATACAGTATTAAATAATTTTTTTAATTGTGATTTTTATCTTATTAAATGTAAATAGAATAAAAGAGTGAGCAAGTGGGTATCGCTCTGCTGTATAGTAGGTCACTATAATGGATGTGTTAAATTTGTATGCAATGACAGGTATCTTTGTTTATGAAAAACGATTCTGAACGGATATGATTTGTCAGTCTAGGATAATTAGTAGGATATATTATAGTATTACCTATATTTCAATTGTAATATATCGTTATTTTACGCGATTTCGTAAAAAATTAAATTTCATACGCACATAATTTTTTTTTCTTATAATAATGCTAGAATTTTTTTTACAGTTATTTGAAGAACAAGCTATAGAGAACCTTGTATTGGATTTATTGTAAGAGATCAAATTCATAAATTATATTTATAATACATTTATATATTTTTTTTAATCAAAGTCTAGAATTTATCATAAATATCACAAATTTATTATATTCTACTTCTATTAAATAAGTTAGTTACTCACCAGTTACTGTGGTCATTATTTTTAATCTATTTTACTATAAATGTGTTTGAGTACGTATGATGATTTTGTTAAAAATTAAATTTGCGTGTTGCGATGCTGTAACCATAATGATTTACTTATTTTTTGCACGAGAGTAACATATACTTACATAGCTATTTATTTTAAATATATATTATATCAAACTGTATCGAGTCTCTTTGAATTTCCTTTGCCCTTGACCAACAGACCGTACGTAATAGTTCCGCAAACACATTACACGGACCCATTTTCATTATAAACGACAAGATGAAAACGAGCAATTTAAATGCTTTGTAAATGACTGGTTCTCGTCCGACAACTTGGTGGCTGTCATTACAATATATTATACTGTCAAAATGCCGGTTGTACGTTCTTGAAACAATTTTCTTCATATTAAAGTCTTTTCGGAGGAATAGGCACTTAAGTGTTAAGTGTTAATAAATGCTCGCGCATATACCTGTTAATTTACCTCAATGATTTCGTCGACCTTCGCCTAACAAAAAGTTTCCGTCAAAAGCTGTTATAATATCATCATTCATCACCGCTGCTTTTATGCTAATATTTTGTGGTACTGTATAACAGAAAATTTCAGCTTTTAAAATTAATTTTTATTTATAATTTTAATTAATTTTAAATGGTTAAATAATATAACTAATAATACCATAAAATTAGGTAGGTACTATTGGTTTTAAAAAAACATTAAGATCTTTAAAATTATTTTTTACAATTTACGAGGTTATTTGAAATATTTAATATATTATACTAGGTAATATTATTTCTCTCGAGAATACTAAAGATGTCTATATCGACCCAAAGTAATATAGGTATCAGATAAACAATGGTTTTCGACTAAACTATAATATAGTTATATATTATATAGGGATAAATTTTGAGTTTCCTAGGAATAATAGGAATTTCCTAATATCCTTAAGTACTTAACAATAGTTTGAAATTTATCTAATTAATCAAAGGAAATTAATTATTTAAGCATTGAAAATGCTAATTCTATGAAATGGTTATGATATAATTTTAGTAATTTTAATATTGTATTTTTAAAATATGTGTTTCAGTCTTCAGACTTATAAAGTTTCTTAAATTACTTTATAAAAAACTATTATTGTTACACAAATACACAATTAAAACATAATTATAAATAATAATATATTATATTTTATACAATTCAATAATAAAAAACATGAAGTTTAAAGTAAAACTAATATAAGGGACCAAGTTTAATTGTTGATATAATGTATTATATGATTTATGTGTTTTTCCATTTATGTTAAAATACCAAGTTATTATTATTTAATTTTTTTGTGAGTGAATGTAACATAATATAAATATAATAATAATAATAATCAATACACAATAATAATCTATAAAAACAATATAATTTTAATTTTTAATTATTGAATTTTTTAATTTATTCAATAGATATTAAATAAATAGGTTTTTTAAGTATCTCTGAAAGCTTTTATTCTGCGAAGGAAACTTATGGATTACTGTAGCAGTGTAATTATTTTGATTATACAAACAATACACAAAAAGCAAACTTTACAAAAAATATTCAAATGTGTTTAAATATACATATATATAATATGCATAATGCATATTATTATACATTGCATTTGAATTATTCAATGATAATCAGCCAATATAGAATAAATAGAATAGTATAATACTAAAATTGTTTTTGAAATTAATAATTACCAATACATCTATTAGGACCAGGGTTCTAAAATTTATAATTATTTGATTCATTTTATATACAGTAAACATTTAGTTGTTTTGCATATAAAACAAAATACAATTAAAAATTCAAGTTTGTATATAAATTAACTCTATTATAGAACTATGTATTTAAAAAAATTTGTTTCAATTTTATTATCTTAGAAGATTTTTAACAATTTTTATCTATATTTAAAACCGATTTCAAGCCCTGGTTCTTGACCTAAATTTTTTTGAAAACTTAAACAAATTAAAAAATTGAAATATATTTTAACTAATTTGTTACTTAATGTTTCGATGTAACCCCCTATATTTAGATTCTTAAAAATCGTTACTGCTGTAGTGCTATGGCACAAACTATAAACCACATAAACATTAAACTTACCGTGAATCGTGGTCAAACCGGCAAACGTAGGATTTTCTCGCGGTGAACCCAGAGCAGCAAAGCCGGATTATATAGGTTCGATGCTGTCCTGGAATAAATTTATTGCCAATCCAGCAGAAACGCAATTTCGATAAAGCGTCTTATGAACTGACACAATTTAAGTCGTCGTGGATCGTCATTAGTCGTTACTGAATAATCGCAGTTAAAAAAAAAAAAAAATAAATAAAAATACATTATCGATAATCACATTATTTTAAAGTCTTTGGTTTTAAAAACTTATAATTTACGAATTTTTTATCATTATTAAATTATATGGGTATATAATACTATAATGTTTAAGTTAAAAGACATATTATAAAGACTAGGTCAAAAAAAAATTGTATTTATAAGGTGTCTGATTAATGAATGTCGAAATTAATTAATTATTAAAAATTAATAATGTCTATTAGTAATATCGATTAAAGAGTTAAAAAAAATATATTTCCTTTCGATAAGAGGTACTGAGGTAGGTACATTATTAAAATTCCATAAGCATAGAAACGGGTTGTTTTAAGCTTCAAATAATCGATAAAACTAGCTTGAAAGTTACTTGCCCACTTTCATTAAAAACAAATCTTTTAATTTATAAAGAAAGGAAGGAAGAGAGAGAGAGAGTCAGAGAGAGAGGGAGAAAGACTAGAGAGAATAGGGCTAATTCAGACGCGTGGCAACATATTTTGTGACTGTGACATTAATTTTGAATCTTCCAAACTCTCTTTCTCTCTGTTGAACTAATAACTATCATGGGGTTCTGTATTGTAAAAACGTTATAATCTCAATAATTACAGATAAGAGGATATCGGTTTTTATAGTGGGACACTGTAGGACACCTGTATTAAGAAACACTTCAAAGCCCACGCCCCACATCAACATGTTTATGTCAATATCTTATACATAATATTTGCAAATTATATATAATATACATTTTTATAAGAAAACTATAAAATTAATTTTATAAAATATTTTCATATTTAGATACATTAACAAATTATTATATATGGTTTGTTTTTGATACTGAATCACGGTGTTCTATTAATTGGAACTAAAAGATTTTTTTTTTTTAATTTAGTTTTGTATACAGTAGACCTAAGTGTATTATTCTCTGAAATATCGCCTTTAAAATTGAACAATCACTATAACATAATAAATTGATCATTATCCAAGAACTTATGTGTTATATTCGTCTGGACGTCTAAAAAATATCATCAATTTTATTTAGTTTTTGCTCTCATGACCTACTCAATTTAAAAATAAAATACCTAGATTTAATTTAATTGAATACTCACAAAATATTATATCATCTTCTGTGTTTTTAACGATTTGAATCCGCTATTTTAAAGGGGAGCTAGATATGAATTATTTCTCCACGATGTTTGTTTCCTATAATAACATACAGGAGTATTGGAATTAATAATTATGTTGCATATATGTATGTTCTTTGGATAGCTGTATCAGAAGTTCTACTGAACCGATTTTCGTGATTTATAATTTTAACGAAAAGTGTTTCGATAAGTTTTTTAATGATAAAAGTTCAACAAATTTATTAATTAAAAAAATATATTAATTTTCTGTGTAACTACTTAGCGATACACGGGGCCTGCCGTGTGCACGCACAAATGGTCATAACTTCCACTATGTATACTACTACGTCGTTGTCGACAGGACGGGTTTATTATTATTTATTAAGTTCTAAATTAATTGAAATTTTCATTTATTTATTAACATTTTTAGGTAAAATATTTGCAGTGTTCCCAATATTTATAAATATTATTAAAACTATAGAAGTCAAATCACTTTAAAATGTATGTTATTTCTAAATACTAAACATTATTAATTTTGCATTGTTATAACTGTTCTTTTTATATTTATTTTTATATTATATATTTTAATAATTATTTAGCTATTTTTATTTTATTTTAATACGACAGCGACGTGTAATTCAGCTAGTATTATATGTATTATGATATACCATCATCATTTATGCTATGTAAAATGGAAAGTTTTAGGACATATTATACACACTTAGACATCCAGGAGAACTATAGTATTATATAGTACAATAATCGTCAATTTAATCGAGGCACGATTAAAGGAAAATATCACCCGGAAGACCCACAACACGTTTATTGGGCAAAATAAGTAAGATGTGATAATTGGATGATATAGAGAACTCAAATTAAATATTCATAAAAAACCATTGTAAGTCATGCTTTATTTGTATTTTGTATACCTACATAAGTACTTAAATTAATTTTATTAACTAATTATTATCGACCAATACAAAATAATTTATTATTATTTTTCCCTAAATATTGTAGTAGATAAGATATATTTTAATTATTGTTGTAATGTGGGCAATATAATATGATACAAATAATACAAATATTATTAAATAATTTACTAATTTTCACGGTGTTTATAAATTTAGTCAAAATTCTAATTTTAAACGCTTACAAAAAAATATTATGACTGTAGATTTTTAATATTTTTTAATTGAGAAATAAATGTATGAAAAGCTTTGTTTTAGGTTTATACTTTTATCATTTTCAATCATTTTCATGTAGCAAACAATTTTTTATCAACATTTATATATATAAAAAAAAAAACTATAAATAGCTCAAAAATTATCAAAATATTAGTTTAATTATATACTATATTTACTTCTTCAATATAAATCAAATTATTCTCTGTTAAAATTAAAAAATTGTTATAACTTGAATATTAACTATAGATATTGCCATATTAGACGACTATAAGTAAATATTTATCATTACAAAAAAAAAAATTTCAAAAGTTATACAATACATACTGATACTATATAATATTATAATTATAATTAGTCATTAGATAAACCATAACATTACAATCATTATTAGGTACATATTGTAAAAAATGATAATAACAAAATCAAATTTTTATATTAATGTTAAAAATTAAATACACCAAATTTATTTTCATAATTCGATTATTAGATACTTTTTAATTTCGTACTGCACATAGTTCTAGGTACTTGCCACCAACTAATTAATAAATGTTAATATCGTGATGATTAATTAAATTATTCGGTAAATCATCATGATCTGTCAATCAGGACGAGAGGACAATAGTGATGCATATTACGAGGAGTGTGTATCAATATTAAATTGTAACAATAGAAATAACAGTACAATAATTGTAATCGCATTAATTTGAAGAACAGATAGACGTGTTGGATCGATCGGCGCGTCGTTGACGCATGAGTGTATGGCGATGCTGTGACGGTCGGTTAGGTATAGGCATTAGTTATAGAATGGACTATAAAATAGTATAGCACTATAGAATTGATTATAGAATAGTCTATTCTATAATTAATAGTATGGGGTCTCGTCGGTCTCAGTGTCGGTCGGCCCGACGTTCTCACATCATATCGATACACCGCCATCGTTATAATAATAAACTAATAACAAAAATAATACGAGTAATTATACCCTTAAATAGTGATATAATAATAAAAATTCAGTACAAGTAACAACCGTCGCAATAATATAATGGGCCTAAATCCCAATAATTTTTCCGTCGATTGACGGCGGGGCCTTTAAATGCGCGCGGAACTCGGTGCGACGGCACTGCGACTGCTTACACTGACTGCAAGAAGTCGACCTCGAAAACAATAATAATAATAATAATAATAATAATAACAACAATAATACATGCACGTATTTTGTAGGATTCGATTTAAAAATAAATCAATAAGACACTGGCAATAGTTCGATATATTATGGACAGCAACATTCATTGCACGCACTATTTCGTTCCGATTCGATTACGCACTGGGTCTTATAAGTTTTATTTACAATTGATCTCGCTGCGGCTATACCTCTATGGCTCTCTCTCTCTTTCTCACTCTCTCTCTCTATATATATAGCCATATAGGTATATAATATGTATGTATATACCTACCTACATATTATACATATATGATATATATATATATGTATATACATTAAATGTGATTTTTCATCCCTTTCGGCACATAGTCAGTCGTACAAAACGAACGAATAATATTCGAGATACACGCGCAAAGTAATTGCATTTCTCCACTTTGTCCGTTTTTTTTTCAGGTTTTTTTCTTTTTGTCTACTGAAACGAATTTCCTGAACGTCGAATTACATCTATTTCATATCGTATGTCAAAAGTATTTTACAATAAATGATAGTAACCACTAGTGCATTAACCATATATAGGTACCTAACTATTGAGGAAGTAACGAATTTTTTTCTTCGAAACACTCGCTCAAAGATACAGTTTTCATCTATCACTACAAATTTAGACTACCTACACAAACACAATACAAAAAAAATGTACATTGCACAACGCCATATGATATTATAATAATTGATGTGCTTGATTATATTTTATTTGCGTTTAAAAATAAGTACTTTAAAATTTTGTACAACAATGGAAGGTTCTATATTAATGAATTGAGTACTTATAAGTTATAGTTTAAGTTAAGTGGGACATTGATACTCCATTGGAAATTAAGTTCAATGAAATATAGATACTAAAAAGTCTCAAGTCCTACTATTTTGGAGTACAAAAGCATCCAGTATTTAAAAAATCAGAATAGTGCCTAAAGCCTAATACTGTTAGAATATATAAATATATTTTATTTATAATTTTAAATCTTTTGATCCGCTCACTACAATCATAAGTAAAATTGTGTAATAAAAAGCTATCTATATAATATTATAAATCGTTCAAATAAACGTCGACCCATATTTTTATCGTATAAAATATATTTAAAAGTAAATAAGTATTAACTACATAATCATACTAATTAGAATAAAAAAAAATAAAATATTATTATATTATATTATATTATATAATTTTATATTTATATTTAATGTTTAAATTAGTATTCTCTATCTATATGTATGTGGTTTGTGTATTTTTTATAGTTTTACTGACAACCAGTGGTTCCCAACATTTTAATCGCCGAGTACCACTTGACATTTTTATGATCAATACTCGCATCACTTTAATTTCAAATGTTAAATTAAAGATAGTTCACATTTTTTTTACATTAAGTATTTTATTATTAATTATTTTACTTATATGTTCTTATTGTTTTATATGTATAAATGTAAAATATCTTAATTTCTAAAACTAGCTATTATTTAAATTAAATACTTAATCTTAAATTTGTTGTTGTTTATTTTGTACAAGAACATTAAAACCAGGGTGAATGGAATTTATTTTTATCCGTAAGGCAGTAAATCACTTGAATCTACTTCTGTATTTATTTTTCAAATACTGTAGCATTTCAGAAATTTCAATTTTATACTTATAAGCCATGATGAAAATAAGTCGATTCTACATTTAGCATTATAAATATTATATATTTAATATTTATATACAAAGTAAGTTTTGGGTTAGGTATATGTTAATAATAATGAATAATGATAACCATATAGGAATAAAATACAAAAATAAAATAATTATGAACAATTTAAAGCTAAGTTTTATAACTTCGATGTAAAAACTATTTTGTAGCTTTATATTATTTTTTTTTGCAGTGGAGATGATTCAAGACCGTCCAAGTTTGAGACGACTATTGCTTGTATGTGTCTTAATGCATTATGTTATACTCAGATTAAATAATATAATGACGATTGTAAAAAATATTTCTTAGTGTCAACTTTTGTACAATCATTAAAGATGTTAAGAGAGTATTTTATAGTCTACCACGAGATCGTTGTTTTATACGACAATGGTGCATTTTAGACTATTCTAAAAACTTTATTGATTGAAAAACCTTTACATAAATCTTCTGTATACTGTACAGAATAATTATTTTTATAGTAAATCATTAAAAGAAGTTTACGATTAATACCAATTTATTTCACGCTATCTGTTCAATAATATGAATAATATGTAAATTTATTAAATAATAAATATATAATATAGTATGTTATACGCGCGTACCCTCCTATATTATGTATTATCATAATACAATTATAGTATCATCTTATATATCTATTATAATTATGCGTTTGTTTGCGATGGAAATGACAATACGTCTCGTTGATGAACGACTTTATTATTCTCTCGAATACTAGGGAAATTTGTATTATAGAAGACAAGAGAAAATTAATTAATTCATTTTACTCGTGATTGTTACAGCAATATAGTAGAGGTATGCATTTATTTTACGCGATTTACTCGATTTAAAATAAGCAATAACGTACATTTGTAATCACTTCTAGAAGATTTATTCTGGGAGATTTATTTTAATCGAAATTTGCCGTATAGTTAAAATTTTTTATTAATCCATAATGGTCGAACAAAATAACAACTCCTGAATATTAATTTATTATAGTATTATGTTAATTGTGTACTTATATAAATAAACTATGTAAATGTATAGTAAATGTCAATGATATTTGTTTTGACTAGGTACAACTGTAGTGACCACCATACGAATACAAATCAATATAAATGAGACAAAAATAATATAATTTACGTATACGAGCTATTTACTTGGCCACCTAGGTATTTATTGAGGTAAAATAGATAAATATATATTATATTATTATGTATTTATTGTCTTATTGACATCCTAAAGAATATTAAGTTATTTACTTACTATACTAGTACATACATAGAAAGAAAGATTTAGTTAGTTTCTTCTCAACGAAAATTATTGTGTAGTGCGTCGAGCGACTTAAATCTCAAATGTAGTGCTGTGACGGTCCCATTAATACCTATAGATATATGATAAAAACTAATAAATCTGAAAACTTCAAATAAGTAACTATAACTTTCAAACTAAGTTCGTTCAACAATTTCTGATAAAGATTCTATAATCATTAATCATCTGTGGAGTATTATTATAAATTATAAGCTAGGTGGTTCTATGAAAAAAAGAAAGAAAAAATTTTATAAAATAAATTTATTATTATTACTAGGTATAAGTGATATAACATATTCCGAGTCATCATATTACTTACTGTATTAGTAATACTTGCTATTTAATTCCAGTAATTATTTTCATTTCACAAAATTGTAAAATATTTATTATTATTAGATTGAATAATATAAATAATTTAATACTTCTATTAAAATGGTTAAATTTAGTATTTTATGTAATAAGTACAAATGCAATTTCCATTAATGCAATACGTACATAAAAATGTAGTTTAATTTAAAGTATTACTAATATATTATATAGACATTATTTTAATTTATAATTATTCAATATCAAATACTATTTATCACTTATTGTTAATTTATGGTATAATCCAGAGATAATAACATAATAGTCATATTACAATTGGTATTAAATTTATTGAAATATTATTGAATTTGGAATTCTGGGATAGGATTTATTCGAGCACAATAACAAATCTATACCAAGTCATAAATTGTTATTGCTTTTATGTATTAAATAATAACTATTTTAATAGGTTATAACTTATACGTAGGTATTATTATTGTATTGGTTTAAATGAATGCATTTGCGATAAGTAATATAGTTATAGTATAAATGAAACTTACATTTATATTGACCTTAAATATTTAAAAAATATAATTAAGTTTAAAAATACTTTACATAGAATATGATTTTTATAGTATACATAATGTTCTATAGTTACTATATTATACGCTATACTACCTACTCTGGTATATTTAAATATTTTATATGTATCTATTGTAATTTGCAGCTCATTATTATTTTCATTATCAAATAATATTAATTTATATACATTTATTTAAGTTCTTTAATATATATATATACAAGATATAACATCATTATAAATAGGTACTTGAGTATTCAACTATTGCATTTGCATTTATATCAAAATATATTATGTATTCAAAAATTATCTCAAACGTTTTAAAATTAAATATATTAATTAAAATGATGGTATTATAGTGAGTTCATATTTTTAATTTAAAATGTGTATAAAGTAATAAAATAAAATTGTCTATTCGAATAAAAAAGAAAGTTCATTGTCTATTTAGCTATTGGAGTATTAAATAGGACAGCATTTAAAATACTCAGGTTTGTTTTATATGTTTGAACAATTATTTGGTTTTCGTTTTGCTAAGAAAATAATAATAAAATCAAAAATATTTTAAATAAATATTAGAACCATAATTAATCATAAGTTTTCAAAGTGTAAACAGTCATTAATTTTTTTTCAGTGTATACATTGTATAAGTACTTTTAAAAGACAGAAATCGATAAAAATGTCATAAAATATAATGAAAAAACAAATAAATGACCTAAAAAATCAAAACTCAAATTATCTCAACGCATAACAGTTTTAAATTGAAAATTTTTATCCATGTCCTTAACTTCGTAAGTAAAAGCATCTAGGCCGTAGTTAAAGAGAAATAAAAAAAAAATAATCCATAAGTTGAATATTTGATTATTGTTATTAGATACCTATGTTAGATATGTACACTAATACATATCAATGAAATTTTGTTTAGTTTACTACCAAATAGAGTATAATGTATTATAAATACCAAAAAAACTTGGTTCATTTTAATGGTTATATTTATATAATATTTAAATATATATAACTCTTAAATAATAATACTCAGTTCCTAGTATTTTTATCTATGGGCTATACTATATTTGTTAATCAATCATTGGCCCAAGAGCAAAATTTTCAACAGATCCCCTCATCCAAACATTATAATATAAGATGGTCCAAATGGGTGGGGGGGGGGTAGTGAATTCGTCTTCCCAAAATTATTTTAAACATTTTTAAATAATATTATTGTATGTTTTATTAATCAAAAATTGTACGGCAAT